>NC_034195.2:30259399-30304399 GCF_002021735.2 Oncorhynchus kisutch
TGGAGACCTTATGCGTGGCAGGTGGGTGTAGTTAAGGCCCACAGACTGGAACACCACACCTCACACTGGGACACACCCTCTCAGCATTGATCACTTCACCCACCATCAGCCTATTGCAGTTAGTCTGGACTGTCTGGAGGGTTGGAGTTATACTGGGTCGTCTCCTCAACTCTTACACCACATGCACTCTACATTTCTGTATCTACTGTATGTTGCCTCTCTCTCTCTCTCTCTCTCTCTCTCTCTCTCTCTCTCTCTCCATATCTCCCTCTGTATCATGTTGTGGAGTTTAAATAAAGGTGATCTGTGTCTTGACATGGCCACCGTCATACAGTAGCTGTAGACAGAGATTACATTACCCACTTGTGTGAGTGTGTCAGAGCGAGTGAGACAGGAGTGTGTGGAGGTCACTGTTGTTATATCCTCTCTGGTGTTTTACTTTGATTGACAGCTCTTCAGATAGTAATCCCTCCCTCTTGACTTTCTGCTATGAGCCGAGACACACACACACATCCTCTTGACTTTCTGCTATGAGCCGAGACACACACACACACACACACACCTTCTTGACTTTCTGCAGAGTGCTGCAGCTCCTTCTCTCCCAGGTGAAGTGTGTGTGACCTTTAAATCCTGACCCTATGAGTTTCAGCACTATATCAGACTGTTACTCTCATTCCTCTATCATCTGATTCACTAAACTTAAGAACTAGGCTCCCTCTGACTGGACTGTGTCAATGTCCATATATCTCTGAATGAATGTCTGGTTACCTTTAAAGCTGAGGCCTGAAGCTGAGGCCTGAGATGGCAGTGCCTAAAGAACTGAGATATAATGCTGTGGTAAAATGGGTTTTCTACATATACTGCTAAGTATACTAAGTATGACTACTATGTATTTTTGAAACCTCCTGCTTTAGGCTGGATGTGTCAATGTGTAGTTCATACATGCAAAATGTATGAGCAGAATTACTGTTTTACCTCAATTAGCCATAATTAGCCATAAAATCCAAAGGGACTGTTTTTGTGCCATTTTCCCTAAATTTCCCTCCAATTGGGCCAGCCCTCTAGCAATTTGAGTTCTAGCCGTTTGAATGACAGCTAGCAAGATGCACACACATCAGAACGAGAGAGAGATCAATGACGTGCTGCACATATCTGCACATATGTGACGTAGTATTCCATTTTCTGGGACCACTTTTGGCTCGTGAGCGCTGCTTTCAGAACTACTGGCTAAAAAGTATACCAAAGTACTGGAGAATCTCTTTAGTGATGTTAGTGATATGTCAAAAATATGGGTAACACTGTATCTACAGGGGGACTCAAAATGTTGTGTTACCTATACAGTGATGGAAAAAAGTATTTGATCCCCTGCTGATTTTGTGTGTTTGCCCACTGACAAAGTAATGATCAGTCTATAATTTTAATGGTAAGTTTATTTGAACAGTGAGAGACAGAATAACAACAAAAAATCCAGAAAAACACATGTCAAAAATGTTATAAATTGATTTGCATTTTAATGAGGGAAATAAGTATTTGACCCCTCTGCAAAACATGACTTAGTACTTGGTGGCAAAACCCTTGTTGGCAATCACAGAGGTCAGACGTTTCTTCTAGTTGGCCACCAGGTTTGCACACATCTCAGGAGGGATTTTGTCCCACTCCTCTTTCCAGATCTTCTCCAAGTCATTAAGGTATCGAGGCTGACTTTTGGCAACTCGAACCTTCAGCTCCCTCCATAGATTTTCTATGTGATTAAGGTATGGAGACTGGCTAGGCCTTAATGTGCTTCTTCTTGAGCCACTCCTTTGTTCCCGTGGCCGTGTGTTTTGGGTCATTGTCATGCTGGAATACCCATCACAACCCATTTTCAATGCCCTGGCTGAGGGAAGGAGGTTCTCACCCAAGATTTGACGGTATATGGCCCCGTCCATCGTCCCTTTGATGCGGTGAAGTTGTCCTGTCCCCTTAGCAGAAAAACACCCCCAAAGCATAATGTTTCCTCCTCCATGTTTGACGGTGGGGATGGTGTTCTTGGGGTCATAGGCAGCATTCCTCCTCCTCCGAACATGGCGAGTTGAGTTGATACCAATGAGCTCCATTTTGGTCTCATCTGACCACAACACTTTCACCCAGTTGTCCTCTGAATCATTCAGATGTTCATTGGCAAACGTCAGACCGGCATGTATATGTGCTTTCTTGAGCAGGGGGACCTTGCAGGCACTGCAGGATTTCAGTCCTTCACGGCGTAGTGTGTTACCAATTGTTTTCTTGGTGACTATGGTCCCAGCTGCCTTGAGATCATTGACAAGATCCTCCCGTGTAGTTCTGGGCTGATTCCTCACCGTTTCCATGATCATTGCAACTCCACGAGGTGAGATCTTGCATGGATCCCCAGGCCGAGGGAGATTGACAGTTCTTTTGTGTTTCATCCATTTGCGAATAATCGCACCAACTGTTGTCACCTTCTCACCAATCTGCTTGGCGATGGTCTTGTAGCCCATTCCAGCCTTCTGTATATCTACAATCTTGTCCCTGACATCATTGGAGAGCTCTTTGGTCTTGGCCATGGTGGAGAGTTTGGAATCTGATTGATTGATTGCTTCTGTGGACAGGTGTCTTTTATACAGGTAACAAACTGAGATTAGGAACACTCCCTTTAAGAGTGTGCTCCTAATCTCAGCTTGTTACCTGTATAAAAGACACCTGGGAGCCATAAATCTTTCTGATTGAGAGGGGAGGGTCAAAAACGTATTTCCCTCATTAAAATGCTAATCAATTCATAACATTTTTGACATGTGTTTTTCTGGATGTATTTGTTGTTATTCTGTCTCTCACTGTTCAAATAAACCTACCATTAAAATTATAGACTGATCATTTCTTTGTCAGTGGGCAAACGTCCAAAATCAGCAGGGGATCAAATACTTTTTTCCCTCACTGTATATGTAAAATATACATTTTTTACATGTTATCTTTGTCTCTTCTAGACTCTGGCCACATTTGCTGAGAATTTCCAGATGGAACACCAGTGGAAGGATGAGTATGCGGTAAAACTCTGATGCATTTACATGATATACTGTAGCTGTAAGTCACCCCTCCCATCCCCAATGTGTAGTAAGAATGTGGCTGATGTGTGTCAGCTGTTTAGTACTGGAACAGTCACTACTCATTGGCTGAGAGACGGCAACCTCAGATGACCGTACTGTAGATGGTGTTCTCTCACTGCTCTCTTTATGGGCTAGAGAGGAGGGAAGATATGGCTTCAACAAACACACTAGTGTTTCCCCTAGGATTTTGTTTCAGCGGTGGTGGCAAGGGTAGCGTGGTTAGCTAAATCAATATAGGGTAAACACTGCACACACAGACACACACACAAACACACACACACATACAAAGACAGACACACAGACACAGACACATACAAAGACAGACACACACACACACACACACACACACACACACACATACAAAGACAGACACACACACACACACACACACACACACATACAAAGACAGACACACACACACACATACAAAGACAGACACACACACATACAAAGACAAACACACAGACACACACACATACAAAGACACACACACACACTCACTCACTCACTCACACACACACACACACACACACACACACACACACACACACACACACACACACACACACACACACACACTGGCATGCTTGAGTTGGCGGCCATGCATCCTGTATAATAGAACAAGACCAATATGGTTTATTGTTGTTGTTATAAAATGATCATTCATTCCATATTATAGGCCATTTAATGTCCACAGATGGCCTCTACCTAACGAGTACCCCTCTCTCTCTCTCTCTCTCTCTCTCTCTCTCTCTCTCTCTCTCTCTCTCTCTCTCTCTCTCTCTCTCTCTCTCTCTCTCTCTCTCGCTGTCCTACAAACACACTTGCATACGTACAGTATGTACACACACATACATACAGTACACACACACACCCACACACACACACACACACACAAATGCTCACTAAGATATTTGTATTATTTGTTTCAGGATGGTGACATTGTTTACTACAATGCAAAGGACAATGTGAGTATTTTTCTTCCTTCTCGAACAAACACATGATTCTCACACAGAGCTGCATCTATAATCAACCCACAATCTCACTCCGATACAGACTGGTGGTTTAGTCTAGGACAGCTCCCCCTTCTCTTTCTCTTTCTCTCTCTTTCTCATTCTCTTTCTCACTCTCCTTCTTTTCCCTTCCCCGTTAACCCTCTTTGCTTTCCTTCTTTTCCCAACCTCCTCAATCCATTTCTATCTTCATCCCTCACACCTCCCTCCCTGTCTTCATATCCCCCTTCTCTTCCTTTCTCTCAGGTGAAGAGGTCCCTGGTGTGCTTCTACTAATTGACAGTTGAGATGTATGAGCTGCTACTGTTGCTTTATTATGAGACGCTTCCTATTCCCCTTCCCCCATTCTCTCTCTCTGTTCGCTCTCTCTCTCTGTTCACTCTCTCTCTCTTCACTCTCTTTCTCTTCGCTCTATCTCTCCTCTCTTTCTCTTCTCTCTCTCTCTGCTCTCTCACTCACTCTCTCTTCGCTCTCTCTCTCTCTTCACTCTCTCTCTCTTCACTATCTTTCTCTTCACTCTCTCTCTCTCTCTCTCTTCGCTCTATCTCTCATCTCTTTCGCTTCGCTCTCTCTCTCTCTCTCTGCTCTCTCTCTCTCTCTGCTCTCTCTCACTCACTCTCTCTTCGCTCTCTCTCTCTACACTCTCTCTTCTCTCTCTCTTCACTCTCTCTTCACTCTCTCTTCGCTCTCTTTCTCTTCGCTCTCTCTCTCTTTGCTCTCCCTCTCTCTCTATCTCCCCTCTCTTTCTCTTCTCTCTCTCTATTCACTCTCTCTCTCTCTCTGTTCGCTCTCTCTCTCTCTGCTCTCTCTCTTGCTCTCTCTCTCTTCGCTCGCTCCCTCTTCGATAGTCTCTCACCCTCTCTTGTTCTCCCTCGTCTCTCTGTCCCTCTCCCTCTCTCCCATTGATGTGAATTGGTAAACACACTATTGGAAATATCCATCAAGCTTTGTCTTCTCTCCTTTAATCGTAGGCTGTATGTGGAATAAATGTGTCATGTTAATCCACAGAGGTTGTTACAGGCAGTTTCAGCCTTGAAGCTGAGGCCGGTTTAACCCAGCTTCCTCCACACCATTCCTTCCTCTGAACCAGTGAGGTATAGAACCACTAGACAGGTGTCTAATGATGGACAGCTGTTCAGCACAGTAGCCTGATAGAAATGGACATGTACATCTACTCCATTAGGCTCCCTGTTACATCCAGATCCAGACAGTCTAACAGTGGACATAGGTGTTACTCTGTTCTAAATCCCTGTCTGACACTGTCTGACCCACTCCCTTTCTCCTCTCCTCTAGTTGGAGGTGAATGAGACAGAGGGTCGGAAGAACCGGATCAGGCCAGCCTTTAAGGAAGATATGTTGTTTAAACGCCTCACCTCTCACAACCACACTGCTGTACACATCCCTACTGACATCTACGATGGCTGTGAGTGCACATACAAGTACACACACACATTGTAACCATGGATACGACACATACAAATCCCTAGAGAAATGGTACCTTTAATAACAGCAGAACGACACATACAAATCCCTAGAGAAATGGCACCTTTAATAACAGCAGAACGACACATACAAATCCCTAGAGAAATGGCACCTTTAATAACAGCAGAACGACACATACAAATCCCTAGAGAAATGGCACCTTTAATAACAGCAGAACGACACATACAAATCCCTAGAGAAATGGCACCTTTAATAACAGCAGAACGACACATACAAATCCCTAGAGAAATGGCACCTTTAATAACAGCAGAACGACACATACGAATCCCTAGAGAAATGGCACTTTTAATAACAGCAGAACGACACATACAAATCCCTAGAGAAATGGCACCTTTAATAACAGCAGAACGACACATACGAATCCCTAGAGAAATGGCACTTTTAATAACAGCAGAACGACACATACAAATCCCTAGAGAAATGGCACCTTTAATAACAGCAGAACGACACATACGAATCCCTAGAGAAATGGCACTTTTAATAACAGCAGAACGACACATACAAATCCCTAGAGAAATGCCACCTTTAATAACAGCAGAACGACACATACGAATCCCTAGAGAAATGGCACTTTTAATAACAGCAGAACGACACATACAAATCCCTAGAGAAATGGTACCTTTAATAACAGCAGAACGACACATACAAATCCCTAGAGAAATGGCACCTTTAATAACAGCAGAACGACACATACAAATCCCTAGAGAAATGGCACCTTTAATAACAGCAGAACGACACATACAAATCCCTAGAGAAATGGCACCTTTAATAACAGCAGAACGACACATACAAATCCCTAGAGAAATCGCACCTTTAATAACAGCAGAACGACACATACAAATCCCTAGAGAAATGGTACCTTTAATAACAGCAGAACGACACATACGAATCCCTAGAGAAATGGCACCTTTAATAACAGCAGAACGACACATACGAATCCCTAGAGAAATGGCACTTTTAATAACAGCAGAACGACACATACGAATCCCTAGAGAAATCGCACCTTTAATAACAGCAGAACGACACATACGAATCCCTAGAGAAATCGCACCTTTAATAACAGCAGAACGACACATACGAATCCCTAGAGAAATGGCACCTTTAATAACAGCAGAACGACACATACGAATCCCTAGAGAAATCGCACCTTTAATAACAGCAGAACGACACATACGAATCCCTAGAGAAATCGCACCTTTAATAACAGCAGAACGACACATACGAATCCCTAGAGAAATGGCACCTTTAATAACAGCAAAGCAGCATTATTATGTTTGTTCTTTATGTGTCTTTTGTCCAAAGCAACTTACAGTCATGGGTGCATACATGTTTACATATGGCTGGTCCCTGGAATTGTACCCACATCATGGCGATGCAAGCACAATGCTCTACCAACTGAGCCATACAGGACCATGGGTCTTTGGGAAGTGTTCTATTGATCATCTGTATTGTTCAGACACAATATTCTCCCTATGGAGACAACATCCACACATGACATCATGTCTTCTCCATGTTGTCTGCAGTCAGCCATAATATTTAAGAGACTTTTGTATACTCTATACGGGGTAGGATACAGTATGTGGTACAGTTAGTTTGCTATTTGGTTGGTGTGATAGAGTACCACAGTATGAGTCATAATACCCATAAAACCTAGCAGTCAAACAAGAAAATGGTTACAATCATTTTTTCACCATTCATTTTTCCCATAGGGGATTTTAGAAACACTTACAATAAGGGCTGTGTTTTGTGTAGGCTTACCCTGGTGTGATGTTTTGATAACAGTGTAAATCTCTCTAGAACAAGGTGACTTTTTCCCTGTGTGACCGCTAGGTTTTATGGGTATTATGATACCTCCACTGTGTGGCTCTTTTAGGTTGGTTGGTAGAGTTGTATTTTTACTGGTATTTACCTGCTGTCTAGAAGCTCTTCTGATATTAGCTCCCACTGCTACGTCTAATATTGAGGGGTGCTGCTGCTGCTTTCTGTGTGTGTTCATATGTGTGTGATTAGACTTGCATGCATGTGCGTGCGCTGGGTCATTAGCGTGTAGTGTGTTGCGTCAGCCCTCCCACTAAGAGCAGTAGGATGGAGTCACTCCTTCAGCATGCCCCTCAGCCTGCTGGGATAGCGTCTGGAACCAAGGTTACCCACTACTGACCTCACAGAGAGGGAGAGGGTGCATGTGGGAAATTAGGTGTCCATGTGAGCTAGGGTGCTAGCATGTGTGTGTATCTTGTCCTTTTCCAGAGTATTTGCTGGCTAGGGTCAGGGATGGTTCCCATGGTTACTCCCGCTCTCTTTGGGGAAGGCTTGTGATTGATGATGGTGGACCGTAATGAGTACAGTATCTGTCAGTGTACTTCTGGATAATAGTATGGGTTTGGGTCTCACCTGGAGCAGGAGAAGCAAGGAAAGAGAAGAGAGAGAGAGCTTTGTTTAATGTCCTTGCAATATGATTGGTTGTTTAGTAGGTACACATAGCCGACCTGACCAATATTTCTATTAAAAATCCCCATAGAAATCAGAAAACCCAATAATCCATGCGTTCTGGGAATGCTATAAAGTCCAAAAGTTATGGGAGTTAGAATGTTGGCTGTCAGAAGTATTACAATGTAAATTGTTGCGGTCTCCTCCTCTGACGAAGAGGTGTAGCAAGGATCGGACCAAAATGCAGCATGGTAATCTTCACACATGTTTAATAACGAATAAACACAAACAAAACCTAAACAGCCTAATCTGGTGCAAACTAACACAGAGACAGGAACAATCACCCACCAAACACTCAAAGAATATGGCTGCCTAAATATGGTTCCCAATCAGAGACAACGATAAACACCTGCCTCTGATTGAGAACCACTCCAGACAGCCATAGACTATGCTAGAAAACCCCACTAAGCCACAATCCCAATACCTACAAAAAAAAACAAGACTAAACACACCACATAATAAACCCATGTCACACCCTTGCCTGACCAAAATAATAAAGAAAACACAAAATACTAAGACCAGGGCGTGACATAAATGTACTTTTCATCTGCCTGTCTGCATTTTTCACGACATGCTATATGATGGTGCAGTAATATACCCGATGGGTTGGAATCTACTTTTCTCCTCAATCATCGTATACTTAAACTGGATTATTTAATTAATAAAAAACTGGAAAGGTCAAATGCTTTATTATCTAAGTGTTGGAAGTGCATGGGCAATGGAGAGAAACAAAATGGTGTGTGGATGTTGTTTCCCATGTCATTGATGTTTGTTTGCATCTGTATGCTGTCGTTTACATGTGAATGTTTCCTACAACAAAAACATTGGAAAACCCAAGGTGTTCTCTTCTGTATAGTATTGTTCTGCTGAGAGAGAGAGAGAGAGAGAGAGAGAGAGAGAGAGAGAGAGATGGAGAGAGAGAGAGATGGAGATGGAGAGAGAGAGAGAGAGAACCAGAGAGCAGATGCATACGTGAGAGAGGTTCCAACTGTTCAATTTGACCCAGAGTCCATGTGGCTCCAGGAATAGGCCAGGGCTGGCCTCGCTCTGGGGGGAAAATTGGATTTTCCAGTCAAGAGGGAACAGCAGGTTTAGGAAATCAGCCTTCCTGGTGGAAGCGATGGATGAACGTGTGTCCGTGTGTATTCATTGTCCCTGATGGGAGAGGTAGAAACAGAATGTTGGGAATATTAGAACAGACATGACTAATAGAGCTGGAAAACCACACCTCATCTTCCTCACAAATGAGAGAGGGAGAGAGGGAAGGAGGGAGAGAGGGAAGGAGGGAGATAGCACATACAAGCATCTATGAATTCACTAATGGGCAGGAGCCATAATCAGAGCTCCCATTGCTGCCTTAGAAAATGTTAAACAAGAAATCTAATACAGACACATCTTGAGGCTCAGCCTCTTGATCATATCTTGTCACCAATAACACTGTACTTACAGACACATCTTGAGGCTCAGCCTCTTGATCATATCTTGTCACCAATAACACTGTACTTACAGACACATCTTGAGGCTCAGCCTCTTGGTCATATCTTGTCACCAATAACACTGTACTTACAGACACATCTTGAGGCTCAGCCTCTTGATCATATCTTGTCACCAATAACACTGTACTTACAGACACATCTTGAGGCTCAGCCTCTTGATCATATCTTGTCACCAATAACACTGTACTTACAGACACATCTTGAGGCTCAGCCTCTTGGTCATATCTTGTCACCAATAACACTGTACTTACAGACACATCTTGAGTCTCAGCCTCTTGATCATATCTTGTCACCAATAACACTGTACTTACAGACACATCTTGAGGCTCAGCCTCTTGATCATATCTTGCACCAATAACACTGTACTTACAGACACATCTTGAGTCTTAGCCTCTTGATCATATCTTGCACCAATAACACTGTACTTACAGACACATCTTGAGGCTCAGCCTCTTGATCATATCTTGTCACCAATAACACTGTACTTACAGACACATCTTGAGGCTCAGCCTCTTGATCATATCTTGTCACCAATAACACTGTACTTACAGACACATCTTGAGGCTCAGCCTCTTGATCATATCTTGTCACCAATAACACTGTACATACAGACACATCTTGAGGCTCAGCCTCTTGATCATATCTTGTCACCAATAACACTGTACTTACAGACACATCTTGAGGCTCAGCCTCTTGATCATATCTTGTCACCAATAACACTGTACTTACAGACACATCTTGAGGCTCAGCCTCTTGATCATATCTTGTCACCAATAACACTGTACTTACAGACACATCTTGAGGCTCAGCCTCTTGATCATATCTTGTCACCAATAACAACTGTACTTACAGACACATCTTGAGGCTCAGCCTCTTGATCATATCTTGTCACCAATAACACTGTACTTACAGACACATCTTGAGGCTCAGCCTCTTGATCATATCTTGTCACCAATAACAACTGTACATACAGAAACATGCTCCACAATTGCAGTATTTTCTTTCCCAATATGCTGCAGAACTGAACATTTGACATGTTGTAATACTTGATATTGGCTTTGTTCGGCATGTACTAACCAATGGAATAATCTGAGGTGTGGCTGAACTATGAACTTAAAGAGCCAAAGACTATGGTTGTATATCACACAGAGGGAGATAGCCACTGTAGCAACGTTCATTCAGATCACATCCCCACAATGCAAGATAGGAATGTAATGTTTCTATAATGATGCCCCTACACACAAACACACACACACACACACACACACACACACACACACACACACACACACACACACACACACACACACACACACACACACACACACACACACACACACACACACACACACACACACAGCTCTAGCTTTATTATCTTTCTCCCTCTAGAGGTAGCTGTATATACAAATGAGGTGTGTTTTCTTTACACACAGATAAGACATATCACACCCAATACATGATACATATATATCACACACACCCAATACATGATACATATATATCACACACACCCAATACATGATACATATATATCACACGCACCCACCCAATACATGATACATATATATCACACACACCCAATACATGATACATATATATCACACACACCCAATACATGATACATATATATCACACGCACACACCCAATACATGATACATATATATCACACACACACACCCAATACATGATACATATATATCACACACACCCAATACATGATACATATATATCACACACACCCAATACATGATACATATATATCACACACACCCAATACATGATACATATATATCACACACACCCAATACATGATACATATCTATTACACACAACTAATACAGGATACATATCTTTCACACTCACCCAATACATGATCTAGATATATCTATCAATACACGATCTAGATCTATCTATCTATCTATCTATCTATCTATCTATCTATCACACTCACACACTCACACAGACGTGCACACACTCAACGAGAGAATTTGAGAGGGTGGGGAGGAGAGAGAGGGAGTGAAATGGAGAGATGGATGGATGGAGGTGTGTGTGTGTGTGTGTGTGTGTGTGTGTGTGTGTGTGTGTGTGTGTGTGTGTGTGTGTGTGTGTGTGTGTGTGTGTGTGTGTGTGTGTGGTCCATCCATCATAGTGAGTGTGATGTGACAGCAGTCTGGTCTCTCAGCTGTCTGTGTCTGTGTCATTACATTCATAATGCCTGTTCCCTCCCACAACATAGAGCATCCATCACACACACACACACACACACACACACATACAAGAAAAGACACATCCATCACTCTTCTCCTCAGACACACACACCTGTGTCAGTCCACCTACCTCTCTTATCCTCCTCAGTTTGAATCAGAACCTCAAACTGTGTTACACACACACAAGAGAGAGAGAAGGCTATCCATCAAACAGGTGATAAGTGGATCCTCGGGCTACAGGAGAGCGAGGAAGGACAGAGAGAAGGAGGGTGAGAGATTAAGAGAAAGAAGGGATGTAATTGGGGTGTTTAGAAACCAGTTGCCTAGAATGTGAATGACTATTAGGGATGGGCTTTTGACATTTTTTTGACTGTTTCGAGTACTCTTATTATAATTTTTTAAATGAAAATTACTTTTTACAACACAAGTCCCGCACTGGAAAAAAATATGTGCATTTACCTATATGCTAACAGCACGCAGCAATGCCTAATTTATCATAACCATTACAGATAACAAGTTAGAATTTCTAAATTGCCCCATATACAATTGAAGTTGGAAGTTTACATACACTTAAGTTAGTGAAACTTTAAAACTCATTTTTCAACCACTACACTAATTTTGTAACGGCGTTCTTCGTTTGTAGAAAGAGAGTCGGACCGAAATGCAGCGTGGTGGTTACTCATGTCTTTAATGAAGAAAAAGATGACGATACATGAAATAACTAATAAATACAAAAACAACAAACGGAACGTGAAACCTAATTACAGCCTATCTGGTGAAACTACACAGAGACAGGAACAATCACCCACGAAAGACAAAGTGAAACTCAGGCTACCTAAATACGGTTCCCAATCAGAGGCAACGAGAATCACCTGACTGCTGATTGAGAACCGCCTCAGGCAGCCAAGCCTATACAACACCCCTAATCAGCTGCGATCCCAAATACTACAAACCCCAATACGAATTACAACAACATAAACCCCTGTCACACCCTGGCCTGACCAAATATATAACGAAAACACAAAACACTAAGACCAAGGCGTGACAAATTTCTTGTTAACAAACTATAGTTTTAGCAAATCGGGTTAGGACATCTACTTTGTGCATGACACAAGTAATAATTTTTTTAAATGCTAGATTAACTTCAAGCTAAACATTTGATTAGGAAATGTAGCTGGCTACATTCTTTCTATTATAAACATTATAAATTTGATGACCATGCATAGTTTTAACAAAAAAATACCTTGCTTTTTCATTGTAAGCCCATTTACTTGTGTGGCTGCCAGTCAAATAGAGTAGCACTTCTGTTGTCATCTGATGAAAATTAAGCTTTTTCTGAAGAATGTGTTGCACGAATGTATTTTCTATAAAGGAACACGACAGTTGCACGCCCTTGATCACTCTATTGAAGCAAACAGATACACTGAACTTCTAATCAAAACGCAGGTGAAATGGTTTAAAACAGATTTTTGATTTTCTGCGATTTGAAAATACAGATTTCGGTACTCTAAAGGTGTCAGCATGCTTCAGTTTGGCTGGACTCGGACTCGAACTCGGCTAGCTGAACTGAACGAGTAGACGCATACTCCCTTAAAGTACCGTCACTTGAAATTTTGAAAAAAGCGGCAATAGTACTGTTTGTCCATTTTGAGATGCTGTAGCCGGCGTACACTTCCTAAAAATAGTCATAATTAATCCCTCACCGAAGTCCAAAACAAACAAAAACGTCCCTGGAATATATACACAAACTCGAAACAGCTTGATATCCGTGCCTAGCGCTTTGTTGCCACGGAGTATTTAAAAAAAGATGGATCTCTGTTTAAAGATGGATTTTTGACATTAATTAGAGTACTCAAGTACTCGATTACTCATGCATTTCCCTAATAATTATAATTATAATGACATAGTGACTGATATGTTGTTCTCTGGTTAGCCTCTTCCCTGGTGGTGTTTGGATATCTTCTCATTTGTCTTTATTTATATACACACACACACACACACACACAGTCTAACTAACCTTGTGGGGACACACAATTCAGTCCCATTCAAAATCCTATTTTACATAACCCTAACCCTAACCATAATTTTAACCTTCACCCTAACCCCCTAGAAACAGCATTTGACCTTGTATAGAGCAAGTATTGTTAGACACGTCCAATCTGGCGTTCCTTTGTGTCTCCTGGGATAAAGTGAAGAATGGTTGAATTAGTTAGTCAGGTCTAAATGCTAGCCCTTGGACACGGTCAGTTATTGCTTTGGGGGGGGGGGTGTATTTGCCCCTGTCTCCAGTGGGAGAGAGATGGAAGAGGGATGGGGAGTGGGCATGTGTCTGCATGTTAATGAATCTCCTGTCTGAGGAAACAGTCTGCAGCTTTATCTCTCTGTAGAGGCATTGTCATCTGGAACTGTTTTGTCAAGATATGTTTTTGCGTTAGCCAACTCCTATGTTCGTTCGTTGTAATGCCAATGTCATGTCTGGCATGACAAGGAGTTGGCATTAAATTTGTGTGAAAGAAAGATGGATGGAGAAGAGAGAGATGTGTGCCTGTGTGTGTGTCTAATCCTTGTGTAAGAAAGAGTGTGTACATTTTGGTGTATCTGTGAATCGTTGACACAGTTCAGTGCTCTGCACATGCATAAAAGACACACACCCCTCCTGTTTTCAGATCTTTCATCTCTCCTCTTGAATGTGCTTTGTTAAATATGACAGCTCAGACTAGGTTCAACTGTGTTCTGCCACCTCTGTTCTCTTTGCCCTCCCACCCCTACGGGAGGGCAGCTCCCACTCAGCCCAGTCCAAGCTCTTCTCTGTCCTCACACCCAATGGTGGAACCAGCTTCCCCCTGAAGATAGGACAGCAGAGTCCCTGCCCATCTACCAAAAACATCTGAAACCCGAGTGTCTTAAATAATCCCACATCACCCCCCCCCCCCCCTCACACCACTTCCTCTTCCTTCTTCCCCCCTTACTAACTCTGACTTTGCTGATAGCTACTTTATTGAGGGAAATGTTTTCCCAGCTAGCTATCTTCAGATGAATGTTATTACTATGACTGTGATATGTGGTTTTCCCAGCTAGCTATCTTCAGATGAATGTTATTACTATGACTGTGATATGTGGTTTTCCCAGCTAGCTATCTTCAGATGAATGTACTTACTATGACTGTGATATGTGGTTTTCCCAGCTAGCTATCTTCAGATGAATGTTATTACTATGACTGTGACATGTGGTTTTCCCAGCTAGCTATCTTCAGATGAATGTTATTACTATGACTGTGAT
This sequence comes from Oncorhynchus kisutch, assembly GCF_002021735.2. Classification (NCBI taxonomy): domain Eukaryota; kingdom Metazoa; phylum Chordata; class Actinopteri; order Salmoniformes; family Salmonidae; genus Oncorhynchus; species Oncorhynchus kisutch. The sequence continues at coordinate 30,274,487 of NC_034195.2, forward strand.
ATGTGGTTTTCCCAGCTAGCTATCTTCAGATGAATGTTATTACTATGACTGTGATATGTGGTTTTCCCAGCTAGCTATCTTCAGATGAATGTACTTACTGGAAGTCACTCTGGATAAGACTAAAACTTGTCATGTTTCTACATTACACTTTTCACATTATTGTTAGTGGCATTGTGAATAGTAGTCTTAATCCAACATCAACCTGTTTTGTGTGTGTGTGTGTGTGTGTGTGTGTGTGTGTGTGTGTGTGTGTGTGTGTGTGTGTGTGTGTGTGTGTGTGTGTAGCCACCATCGTGCTGAATGAGTTGAACTGGACGGAGGCACTGGAGGGTGTGTTTAAGAAGAACAGAGAGGATGACCCTACTCTGCTCTGGCAGGTGTTTGGTAGTGCTACTGGACTGGCCCGATACTACCCAGGTAACATACACACACACACATACACCCACACACATACATACACATTGAGGCTATAATATCATTGTTAAGTTACTGTTAACCTTTATTTAACTAGGCAAGTCAGTTGAGAACATATTCTTATTTACAATGATGGCCTACCGGGGAACAGTGAGTTAACTGCCTTGTTTAGGGGCAAAACAACATATTTTTTACCTCGTCAGCTCGGGGATTGGATCCAACCCAACACTCTAACCACTAGGCTACTGTGCCTCCCCCCCCCTCATGCACCAACACGCAACAAAATGAACAGATACTGTTTCTTGCCACTGTATATGCATGTGTACAAACACCTGCACTGCATCAGCCTCAGGCAAACTGACATTAGCTGTAACACCATTGCCCATCAGTGTCATTCAAACTTACTTTTTGTTATGTTTTAATTGTTTTACTTTGACCGTCATTCTATCCCCCGCCCAACAACTCCACTCCCACTTGTCTCCAGTTCCACATCCCAACCCTCAGCTTCCCTCAACCCATCCCATCTATCTCTGCTGGCCACCCTCTTCAGATTTCTACTCACCATATATCTTTCAGTTATGCTGTGATGTTTAACATACAATATCAATCTATCTAATAGAAAATAATCCATAGATTGCGAGTTGAAGATAAGTACTTTTACTAAGAGTATTAGTATATCTCTCCAGATCTCCCAACAGTACTATTTCTAGGGTCAATTGTAGATCAATGTTGTGCATTTTCAGCCATTCCTGAACCTGAGACCAGAAACAGGCGACCTGAGGGCAAAACCAAAATAATGGTATTTTGATTCTGTGTCCTCACAACAAAATCTGCAGAGCTTCGATGATTTTATGCCCCAAATATTCAACATTTTGTTGGTGGCAAGAATTCTATATAATAATTTTAGCTGAAAAGCACAATGTCTTGAATCTTGTGTCGTTTTTTATCAACTCACACACCCTATACCAAATCAAATCAAATTGTATTTGTTACATACACATGGTTAGCCATGTGTACCATGTACCATGGAATTGGTACATCAAACATCTCTTCCCAACTATTTTGCAATCTGTATGGCACAGTTGTCAACATCCTGATCCTCAAATAAAACTGGTATACTTTCCTATTTATGCTATTTTTATTCCTCCGCCAGTTTTGATTCTTTATATTGGGCAGACAGACCAGTTCCCTACAGTACCTCCTCCCGCTGCCACCTGCCTCCTCCATTTTTTAGGTGTCGCTATAATCAATTACTTATAATCTTGGATTGAGCAGACCTTCCCTTACAATTTTGACATAACTCTACCATTCTAATTTACAATATCATTTAAAAACAAAATAGCCTTTTCAAACATCTTTCCCATAAATACGGGTATTTTATTAACCAACATATTTGACTTCAACCATAATATTGGTTGTAATATTTGTTCTATCTTTTCAGGGGGGTGAAATTGAAATTGTAGCCAGCTCTGCAATACTTGTTTAATTAATCATTCATTTTCAATTAATCAAAAATGAGACATGACAATCTGCACAAAGGCAAAAAGGCCATTTTTAAACAGTGGATGAGCTTTTCTTAGTAATCTACTTGAAAACCATTTAGGGTTCAAGTAAAACTTTTCAATAAGTGAAGCTTTTATAGAGAGGTTTAGTGCTTTTATATTTGATCATCTCAACTCACCCAGTTCATATTCATCATATAGATAGGCACGCTTTATCTTCTCTGGTTTAGCTTCCCAGATAAAGTGAAATATTTTTGCTCATATGATTTGAAAAACGAATCATCAGGAGTAGGCAGCGCCATAAGTAAGTGAGTAAACTGAGATATGACTATGGAGTTAATTAGGACAATTATTCCATAAGTAGATGGGTGTTTACCTCTCCATTGTTGCAGGATCTTGTCTATTTTTACAAGTTTCATTGTGGAGAACTCATGTATATATTTTATGATATGAATACCAAGTATGTCTACTACACCTTCAGCCCATTATATAGGTAAACTGCAGGGTATTTAAAGATCCAATACGTAATATTGTGCACTTATCATAATTAAGTCCATAAAAGTTATCTAGATCTTCAATGAGACATTGCAGGGATCTAGCTTGTGGACTTAATATAAAACTCGTCACCGGCATACATGGACACCTTTGTTTTAATCCTGTCACATCTACTCCTGCAACGCCCTTTACTGCTCTTCCGGTGACTCCTTGACCTGCCGCCTCCCCCGGTGCTCTTTCCCTCTCTCTGTGTGTGCGTGTGTGTGTGTGTGTGTGTGTGTGCATGTACGCGAGCGCGCAGAGACAGGTGTGCTGGAGTCAGAGTAGATCCCCACCAGCTGCAACCTGTTCCATAATCAAGACCTCTACTAATACTCAGCCCTGCCACTTCCACGCTGCCAGATCGTAATCTCTGCTCATTCTGCCTGCTCTGACTCTGGTCCCTGTCTCCAGTCCCACATCTCATCATTCTACTACTCTGTCCTGGATTCCCCACTCTACTAATCCCTTGGATTCCCCTCTTAACCCCTCTTGCTCCAGCCTCAGCCTCCTCACCTGGTTTCCAGCCATCCGCCCATGCTTCCCCTGACCTGCACTCCATCTCTCCCCTGTGTTTCAATAAATAATTGGTTACTTCATCCCAGTCTCCCCGTCTGGTTCTGCTCTTGGGTTCCCCTGTTCCACTCCGCGTAACAAATCCTTGGATTTCTAATCCTTTAATGTTGTTATTTGATCTGATTGTAATAGCTAGCATTTCGATGGCCAAAACAAATAGATATGGTGACAGCGGGCACCCTTGTTTAACTCCTCTTGACAATTCAAAACTCTCTGAGAAATAGCCGTGATTTACTATTATACACCTGGGGTTGCTATACATTAATTTGACTCATTTTATAAGAGAATGACCAACATTTTTAAAATCCAGTCTTACTTTATCAAAGGCCTTTTCAAAATCTGCTATAAATACCAGGCCTGGCTTCTTAGATGTTTTATGATGTTTGGCCATGTAAAAAAAAACCTGTCTGATCAGGATGAACAATACCTGGTAAATCCTTTTTATTTCTGAGTGCTAAGCATTTCGCTAGTATTTTTGCATCACAACATTGAAGTGTAAGAGGCCTCCAGTTTTTAAGATAGACTGGATCTTTATTATTGCCATCTTGTTTTAATAATAGTGAATAAAGTCAGACCTTTACGCTTAGTACCTGACAGACTACCATTTCTATAGGAGTAGTTAAAACAATCTAACAATGGAGCTTTGAGTATATCAAAAAAGGATTGATATGCCTCTACCGGTATGCCATCAAACCCTGCGGTTTTTCCAGACTGAAAGGATTTAAGGATCCGCCCCTTCTTTTCAATTTTAGTCTAAAATGACATACCCAAATCTAGCTGCCTGTAGCTCAGGCACTGAAACAAGGATATGCATATTCTTGGTACCATGTCTTATATTTATGAGAATATAATCTGGTAAAATATAATACAAAGAAATAAACGTTAGTTTTTTTAAATATTTTTTTTGGTATCCTTTGAGATGCAAGAGAAAGGCCATAGTGTATTATTCCAGCCAAAGTGCAATATATATTTTGGCCACTAGATGGTGGCAGTATGTGTGCAAAGTTTTAGACTGATCCAGTGAACCATTGCATTTATGTTCAACATTTTGTATGAAGACTGACCAATTTGTTTATTAATACATTTTCATGTTCAAAACTGTGCACTCTCATCAAACAATAGCATGGTTTTCTTTCATTCTAATAGCTACTGTAAATTGGACAGTGCAGTTAGAGTAACACGATTTTAAGCTTTCTGACAATATCAGATATGTCTATGTCCTGGGAAATGTTCTTGTTACTTACAACCTCATGATAATCGCATTAGCCTAAGCTAGCTCAACATCCCGCAGGGGACCTACCGATCCTGAAGAAGTTTTAATAGCCTCAAAAAGTTATTCCTCTATAATTTGGCCTTCACCCTGATCTTTCTGTACATTTGTTAATTTTCCATTTTTTTTATTATTTGGAAAGAATTCCTTACAGTTATTGTCATTCAGGGGGTGAGGATGAGACGAAAAAGAGAACATCTGTCACGCTGGTATAAAGGATTTTGGAGACAGGCGCAGGAATACACAATAGGGATTTTTAATACACCCAAACAAAAGAGTGAGGGTAAACGTTGTTGAACAACATGGGACGATACCTGTAATACACAATATATATTTATTTTTATTTTATTTTACTAGGCAAGTCAGTTAAGAACAAATTCTTATATTCAATGACGGCCTAGGAACAGTGGGTTAACTGCCTGTTCAGGTGCAGAACTACAGATTTGTACCTTGTCAGCTCAGGGATTCAAACTTGCAACCTTTCGGTTACTAGTCCAACGCACTAACCACTAGGCTACCCTGCATAACAGCTGCACCAGCGCATTGGTACTCACACCACTAACGGACGTGGGAACAATATGGGGAACTGTGGGGAACTGTGGGGAGGGGGGGTGGGGGTATTGTAGGGCTGGTGGCTGATGTATCGCTGGTTCGGGTCCCCGTTTTTGACCTTGTTGGAGATCTGTCGACGTGCCCTTGAGCAGAGCGTTGACCCTGGTTGCTTCTGTGTGTCGCTCTGGATGGGAGTCTGTTAGATAACTAATGTGATGTAGTTGTTGAGCGGCTTCACTGCAAGTATATTGTATGTTTTAAATATTCAATGAAAAAATGACTGTATCCTAGTTTCTAGTAGTTTGTTTATACTGTAAACAAAAGTCACGATTCTTCCATGGTTTCTATATTTAATATACTTAAATCATTAACCTAGATAGGAGCTAGACCGTATGCATTCAAAAGGAAGTCTGTGATAGTGTTTGTTTCTGAACTCTACTTCATACTGTAGCAGGTGGGTGTATCATATAGACGTGATGAAACAACAACCTTTCTTAGACTTAATTGAAGAGTCACATTGTCACAAATGAATGTATTTCATACTATTGTAATTTACTCCTATCAAAAGTAAAACATACTTTAATGTTTGGATGGTAAACTGAAGATGAGTATAATATTCAGCAACTATTTGTTCCATGGTTTCAGTGTTAAATAGGGTATTTAAGGGTTTTTCAGTTTGGATAGTAAACTGTGTATTGTAGGGATTCTAACCCAGTTTCACAGTACAGTATTGTTGTTAACCCAGACTCTGTGTCCTCTCCAGCCTCTCCATGGATGGATGCTCGGAAGACCCCCAGTAAGATCGACCTGTACGACGTACGCAGGAGACCCTGGTGAGGAACCTCTTTTCTCTCTCTCTCACACGCATCCATGCACACCTGAAACCAGATTCTCTATGCACAATACATGTGTATAAGAGTTCATAACCATTGTATGCACTTTGTTTATAACCTATGTGTGTACTGTGAGTATGTTTATAACCTCTGTGTGTATGTGCTGTGTGAAGGTACATTCAGGGAGCTGCCTCTCCCAAAGACATGCTGATCCTAGTGGACGCGTGAGTCACAACACACACTTCACTATTACACTACCTCACAGTAACTATCTAAACATAGTACAGTAGACCAGAGTACTGTACCTCCCTGTTGTCTGGCTGACCGTAAGTCTTATTCTGTGGTTTGAATGTAACTCTCCATGTCTCAACAGGAGTGGCAGTGTGTCTGGTCTGACTCTGAAGCTGATCAGGACCTCTGTCGGTGAGATGCTGGAGACTCTGTCTGATGATGACTATGTCAACGTGGTCTATGTAAGTATATATACATTCATTCAATCATAGAGAGAGAGAGAGAGAGAGAGAGATGGGGTTGATTGAGAAGTAATGAAATATAGATTTCTCCATTGTCTCTCTTTAAAACAGGCCAGTAATGAAATGCCCTCTGCTCAATTTGGTGAGTGGGATCACAACTACCTAGTGCTCCCAGGACCACTCAGTACACCAGCCCAAGAGTGCTACTCAGAGAACCATGTGAAATACTTATCCATCACTCTCTTTCCTCTCTCTCTTTATCTCTCAAAGATGAACTCTGATTACTATCAACTAGAACCAACTAGGGAACAATAGAATCCTGGTTGAACCCAATGGTTGACAACGACACTAATACGCTACTGCACCATGTCTACAGTAAGGCATTCTACAGTTGTGTTTATATACACACTGAGAAACCAGTTGCGGTCTCCAACACTGTGGTGATGTATGGCTGGAGTATTGTTGATTTGGATCCCCATTAGCTTTTCAGAAGCATTGGCTATTCTTCCTGGGGTCCACAAACACACAACATGACAAAGCACTGATAGACAAGAACAGTCACACTCATTTGTTATACTAAGATTTACAAACAATGCAACAACAAAAATTATACAAACAATACAACAACAAAAAGAATGTGTGTGTTACAGTGTGTCTGTGTGGGTCCCCTCACAGTCCCACTGTTCAATGATATGTTTTCATTATCTGTTATTGGATTACCTTAAACCAACTGGTCAGATGGTGTCCTCCTAGTACCACATCATGAGCGCGTGCTCACTCACGCACGCACGCACGCACGAACTCACACACACACACACACACACACACACACACACACACACACACACACACACACACACACACACACACACACACACACACACACACACACACACACACACACACCACCATCCTCCTGTCCTGTGGGTATTATAACCTGACACTAATTCATTCATCTCTAATATTACCAATGTATCCTTGTTCATTAACAGCAGCCTAGGGACTAAACTGACATTTGGACACACACACATCCCTAACGTTATTGGGTTGTCAGACTAATACAGATATCTTTGTCTTAGTGTGTGTGTTCAGCTCTTTTCTCTTGCCAGTTCAGTGTTGTTAGCTAGCCAGTTGCAGCTAGGTAGTCCTGTGGCCTAAGTGAACTTGGAGGCTGTACTGGGATTAGGGACTAGAGATTAGCTCTCTGCTCAGTGCAATCTGTAATCCAACCCCAACCGACCTCTCTCTCTCACACACACAGTCTCTATGGTCTCTTCATCTGGGTTCCCATCTATCATCATTCTCCTGATCTACACACACACACACACACACACACACACACACACACAAACACAAACACACAAACACACAAACACACACACACTCTCTCACTGGGACTCAGCTAAAAAAAGGCACAAAAAGCCTATTTCTCTCAAATGTTGTGCAAAAATGTATTACATCCCTGTTAGTGAGTATTTCTCCTTTGCCAAGATAATCCATCCACCTGACACGTGTGGCATATCAAGAAGCTGATTAAACAGCATGATCATTACACAGGTGCACCTTGTGCTAGGGACATTAAAAGGCCACAAATTTGCAGTTTTGTCACACAACACAATGCCACAGATGTCTCAAGTTTTGAAGGACGTGCAATTGGTATGCTGAATGCAGGGATGTCCAGCAGAGCTGTTGCCAGAGGATTGAATATTCACTTCTCTACCATAAGCCACCTCCAATGTAATTTTATAGAATTTGGCAGGTCGTACAACCGGCCTCACATCCACAGATCACGTGTACCCATGCCAGCCCAGGACCTCCACATCCGGCTTCTTCACCTGCGAGATCGTCAAAGACCAGCCACCCAGACAGCTGATGAAACAGTGGGTTTGCACAACCAAAGAATTTCTGCACAAACTGTCAGAAACCATCTAAGGGAAGCTCATCTCCGTGCTTGTCGTGCTCACCAGAGTTTTGACCTGACTGCAGTTTCGGAGTCATCACCGACTTTAATGGGCAAATGCTCACCTTCGATGGCCACTGGCACGGTGGAGAAGTATGCCCGTTTCAACTGTACCAGACAAATGTCAGACAGCGTGTATGGCTTCATGTGGGCGAGCGGTTTGCTGATGTCAACGTTGTGAACAGAGCGGCAGTGGTGTTATGGTATGGGTAGGCATAAGCTACGGACAACGAACACAATTGCATTTTAACGATGGCAATTTGAATGCACGTCACCTCATGTTTCAGCATGATAATGCATGGCGCATGTTTCAAGATACTGACTGGTTTTCTGACCCACACCCGTACTTTTTTTTTAAGTATCTGTGACCAACAGATGCATATCTGTATTCCCAGTCATGTGAAATCCAAGGGTCTAATAAAGTCATTTAAATTGACTGATTTCCTTATATGAACTTATATAAAAATATTGTTTCATGTTGTGTTTATATTTTTGGTCTGTGGAAATATAGGAAATGGGGTGGAGATGTGGGGGGAGAGTCTGGTTGAGAGAATGCCAAGAGTGAGCAAAGCTGTCAATGCAAATGGTGGCTACTTTGAAGAATCTCAAATATAAAATATATTTTGTTAGATTTGTTTAACACTTTTTTGGTTATTACATGATTCCATATGTGTTATTTCATAGTTTTGATGTCTTCACTAGTATTTTACAATGTAGAAAATAGTCAAAATAAAGAAAAACCATGAAATGAGTAGGTGTCCAAACCTTTGACTGGCACTGTATATGTATGTTTTTGTCATTTAGCAGACGTTCTCTTGGAGTGCCAGATGGGCGTGTTTGCACTTTTGGGACTATTCCATTGGTTCCATTCTGCCACGTAAGCTCAATTGAGCGCAGCTAAAGTCTCGGATATACTACCCATGGAAATTCTCACATTTACATGAATACTCAGCATGCCCACTAAATTGTCTCATGCACTGGATAAGGCTATGAAGTATCTCCTAGCATGAATTAATTAGACATATATGGAGGAGAAATACTTTCTCTTTTACACCTCCTCTCTCTCATCCTCTCCCTTCTTCCTTTCTACCTCTTACTTCCTCTTTCTCTTTCTCCCACCCATCTTCTCACCCTCCTCCTCTCCTTTTAATAGATTACGTGATTAAAGAGCACATTGTTGTGTGTGTGTGTGTGTGTGTGTGTGTGTGTGTGTGTGTGTGTGTGTGTGTGTGTGTGTGTGTGTGTGTGTGTGTGTCCATGCTGTCTCCTAAGCTCAGTCTGCATGTCAGGCAAGCGAAGCCTTGAAATTGCCTTCCAGTCTAAGTGGTGTCTCTGTCACTCAGTTAGAAACATCAAAGTTGTCACACGAATGCAGATACATGCGCACACACACACACACACACACACACACAAACACACGCACATACCCAGTCAGATTCTGCTAGTCTCCATGGATGCATGTATCTGCTGTCCCCATTTGCTGATTAACAGGCACATTGATTGGTTCAGATCGATGGGTTGCAGCATTGTTGAGAAAGACAATACAGCCAACAGTTGGACCATGGCTATTCTCTCTGCATTGTATTATTACTGGGATCTAGACAGTGATAGTGTGTGTCAGTAAGTATGGCTTATATCTGTAGCCTCCCCCATTCTAACAGGTACAATACCTCTACTCAGGTCTCAGAGCACTCAATCTGGAGCATCTGTTGATTTGGCTGCCAAGGTGTGTGTGTGTGTGTGTGTGTTATTTCCACTCTAATGAGAGTGTGCTAGTAGAGGGAGTCTTGTTTCCATGGTACCAGATCATGAAGTTGAGAGGATGCAGAGTAATTCGCAACACTTGATGAATGTGTCTGTTTACCACTGCATGACAGTAGTCATGGCCAGGTGTGTGTGTGTGTGTGTGTGTGTGTGTGCGCACGCGTGCGTAAATGTCTAACCTCTATCTGTCTCCCTCTACCAGTTCAACACCAGGGTGAATAACACGGCATGCTTTGACCACCTGGTCCAGGCCAACGTGAGGAATAAGAAGATCCTGAAGGATGCGGTTCAGAACATCTCTGCTAAAGGCATCACCAACTACACCAAGGGATTTGAGTTTGCCTTCGAACAGCTCTATGCAGTAAGAGCCCCTCTGTTTAGAAGTATAAGACAGTTGTTACATTTAAGTATAATGACAACCCTCCAGCAGATGTACATTGAAGTTTCAGGAACATATGTCATGTAAAATGTACAAAGTGTCACCTGTGAGCTCTGCTCTTTCTCTTATGATAGATTATGATGAGACACTGCCCTCTGCTGGTTATAGCGGGTATGTCTCTACTTTCTAGCCCAGTGACCAACAAGCTCCTGGGTGTGTAGGATTTTACTCCAGTCTTTTACTACCCTGATTTTAGTCATCAGCTACTCAGCAGTACCTTCCTAAGCACAATCAGGTGTGTTAGGATTGGCAACCCATATTCTCTATATGGCGTGGTTTCTCTGTGCAGACCAACATCACTAGAGCCAACTGTAACAAGATCATCATGCTGTTCACTGATGGAGGAGAGGAGAGAGCGTCGGCCATACTGCAGAAATACAACGCTGACAAGAAGGTACAGTTTCAACACACACTACAATGTATCGTCCACCTAGTCGGTGACCGATAGTAGTAAATATGGAAAGCAGGTCTGAATGATGAAGGGAAACAGAGTGATGGCTTGTTTGGATGTTGAGGAAGTACTCTGTGTGCTGATCCTATGGTTTATACAGGTGGAGGCCAGATAATCACTACACTAACCCACACACTCACTCACTGACACACACACACACGCACGCACACAGATCACTCTCAGTTACTGTCAGTCATCCTCTCTAGCAGATATGAAGTTTGTGATGATATCTCTGCCAAAGCTGCTCTTTCTGCTCAGCACATGAAAGGAGACTGTGAGGGTGGGAGGTAGAGAGAACATGGTAACACCATCCTTAACCCTTCACAAACCAATCCCTGTGTACACTGTAACAGTAGTCCTTCCCACTAGTTAGAGTTGATATTCTATGGCCCATAATAACCTCTCAGACACAGTACCTAACTATAGTTTTTAACTTCTATCACACACCCTTACAGTTCAACGTGGATGTGTCTTTAACAGATACACACGGCTCTGTGTTCTAGGTGCGTATCTTCACCTTCTCAGTGGGTCAACACAACTATGATAAAGGTCCAGTCCAGTGGATGGCCTGTGCTAATAAAGGTAGGATACTATGTTGTTGTTGTTTGTTTGTGCTAAACATTAAGCACTGGTAGTGCTGTGTATCATTGGAGTTTCCACGTTGGGTCTGCTTATGTAGATAGCTAATGTCCTGATCTTAGTCCTTTGTCTATTTCTCCCAGGATACTTCTATGAGATTCCCTCTATTGGAGCCATACGCATCAACACTCAGGTGATAATAAGCATTCTGCATGAACTTGTGTTTGTGTGTGTGTTTCATTTATTTCGATGTGTATGTGTTTGACTTTGTTTTAAACGTGTGTATTTGGCGGCAGGTAGCATAGGAGTTAAGAGTGTTGGGCCAGTAACCGAAAGCTGACTAGGTGAAAATTCTGTCGATGTGCCCTTGAGCAAGGCATTTAACCCTATTTGCTCCTGTAAGTTGCTCTGGATAAGAGTGTGTACTAAATGACTAAATTGTATTCAAAAGAGTATTTGTGTGTTGTAGGAGTACCTGGATGTCCTGGGCAGACCCATGGTTCTAGCTGACCAGCTGGCCAAGCAGGTCCAGTGGACTAATGTCTACCTTGACGCTCTGGTATCACATCACTTCTATCCCACAATGCACCTCACCAAAATCTTTCTGAAACACAATAACGATGACTTACATTTAGCTTTCTTGGTCTGTGTGTGTTAGGAGCTGGGTCTGGTCATCACAGGAACCCTACCTGTCTTCAACAAGACCAAGTATAAAGATGAATCGGGTTTAGAGGTAAACCGCACACGCAAGCAGGCACACACACACCAATTCTTTCTTAAAATAATCCCATCCCAGCATTAGACACCAATAGCCTCTAAATCAACATGACTCTTACTATTCAATTTTAAATGAAAATGTTGTTCCCTCTCAGATTCAGAACCAGTTGATCCTAGGGGTGATGGGGATTGATGTGTCGCTAGATGACATCAAGAAGCTCACACCGCGCTACACTGTGAGTGACACACACACTAACACACCAGAACACTCCTTATTCTCCTAGTTCCGTCTCAATGTTAAGGCCTTTTCTCACCAAATGTTGATATTTTTGTCCAAATTCCGAAAAAATACAGATTCAGTTTTAGACACACTAAAACCATTCACAACAAGTCTGATGAGCTTTTCCCTCCATACAGGCTTAGCCCATTTTAGGAAACTTTCTGAATGGACATAGAGAATTAGCGAACATATACGCATACACACACACACACCTAAAAGGACCCATCAATCAAAGCCACCTGAAGCGTATCTCACTCAGACACATAAGCAAATCACATTTCTTCTTTCCCAAAAAACATATTAAAAAACTTGCCTTAGCTTCAAATCCTTTCTGTCGGATACCAAAAACTAGCCTGTCTATAGCCTAATGATCAGCCATTTATGAATTTTAATGAAGCAGTGGAAGGTTATGTATTTTAATTTGAGTGTTTTATGTAAATAGGCAGAGAGTGTTTTGTCTCGTCCTTTTAGGGTTGCCTATAGCACAGGTGTCTCTTCCTTTTAGGGTTGCCTATAGCACAGGTGTCTCTTCCTTTTAGGGTTGCCTATAGCACAGGTGTCTCTTCCTTTTAGGGTTGCCTATAGCACAGGTGTCTCTTCCTTTTAGGGTTGCCTATAGCACAGGTGTCTCTTCCTTTTAGGGTTGCCTATAGCACAGGTGTCTCTTCCTTTTAGGGTTGCCTATAGCACAGGTGTCTCTTCCTTTTAGGGTTGCCTATAGCACAGGTGTCTCTTCATTTTCGGGTTGCCTATAGCACAGGTGTCTCTTCCTTTTCGGGTTGCCTATAGCACAGGTGGCCGCCTAGATTCACTTTAGCCTATAATATATCGCTATATTAACTTCTAACTTACACAACTCTCTGTTTACGTCACTGTTCCCTTCTTGAGCAATTCACACATCTCTGCTGGCAACTCCACTGGCCCATCTCTTCCCCCTCATCGCTCTCAAACGAGCAGCAATATAGTTTGAAACTTATTTTGAGCATTTTTTAATAAAACTAATAAGCCCAGGCCTATTAGAGGAGAGAAGCATAGATCGATCCTCTTCGTTGCTGAATGGCTATAAAATAGGCTACATCAGCGTTTCCCACCTAATTTGAAAAAGGGGTTTTGAGAGAAACGTTGAAATAAAATAAATAAAAAATTGTTACATCGGTAACCTCGGTGGCCCTAGATGGAGTTGTAATGAACAGGTTTCTGTTTTCTACCTACTAATGTGTCTCTTTCTATTGAACCGTTTAAGATACAAAATATTATGACCCCGTCGCTGAAAGATAAGACTCTGAGACACGTATGGTTTCTGTTTCCTTCTACAAGCTGCGCAGGACTCGTTAGAGCATAGTGGACCAGGCACAGAATCAGGCTGGGTGAAGAAGAACATCATCACTAGCTAGGGTCCAACTGGTGACCAATTTTCAAACAAATATTCAAAAATCTGCATAAGGAATGCCATTTCCCACCAGTGGTGTTTCCACCAAACGGTCCTGTTGCAGATAAAACCAGTGTGTGATGATGTAGTGCACACAACATGTACTTTTTCACATATGTTTTCATGCACCAAATAAAAATCTAAAGTTCAATCTGTTTCCATCGCATTTTCAGCTCTACTGAGCATCAAGATCACTGTGCACTTTCACCACCCTGTGAAGTTCATCGTAACTTATTTTATTTGTAGCCTAATAAACTGCATGGTTTCCATAGTCGTGGTGGGAGGACCACACACCATCATCGCGTGACTCCAAGATTACTTCCATATGATGGTTATATTTATATTTGCTCATAAAGGTGTTTCCACCGCCATTTCTGGCATAATTAATTATACTGACACAAAAAGATGATCTGTCGGCATGTATAAAATTGTACTGAAACTTGTGTTTTATTTGGTCGCATAAAACTGTGGATGGAAATGTGGTTAATGATGATGTTCTTTTCTACACAGAAGATCATACAAAAGTATTGTCTGATGACCTTCTGAACTTTCTAATACCTTTCTTATGCAGTTTAGTCACTTTAAACCTTCAGATTGTAGTGTCAAAAGTACTGTACTGTCAGACTGATTTGTAATAGACTGTCATAGCCTCAATTTAAAAAAAGTCAACATTGGCCGTTGATTACATCCGTTTTGGGGTTGTGAAAACATTTTCATATCAAAATGGGGTCGTGGGCCAAAAAAGTTTGGGAACCCCCTGCGGTACATCATTGGTAATGAACATGGGACATTTCAACGGCGAGCTCTGGTGTGATGTGATCACATTGATTAAATTAATATGGTGCTGCACTGATGTGTTGCAAATGGAAATAAACAGGCAGAGAGCAATTGATGAATTAATGAATTCACACTATGAACACAGACCTGTCAGAGGCAGTTTCCCAGATAACAATTTATATTGGTCTACAGCTTATTTTCGCATGCGAGAAGACAAACAAATGTAACCTGTTCCGAATAAATCATTTACGGATTGTGGCCTTATTTCACAATTGGTGTCAACGGCGTCATAAACAAGACGTGCTCGTATATTTTTTTTTTGTCCAAATTATTCGCCTGAAAATAACAGACTTACTCTGACAGCCCTGCCCTCTATCATATGTTTATGATCGATACTCTAATAACCCAGAACAGGGATGTAGTGAGTACACATTCATGTTCCCTGTAGTATACAAAAGATGTTCAACTGTCTCCACCAACCCTCTCTGTTCCTCCACTCCTCAGATTGGACCTAATGGCTATTATTTTGCCATTGACCCCAATGGATATGTACTGCTACACCCCAACCTCCAACCTAAGGTATATACTATCTCTACCTCTTCTATTCTGTTACCACATGTCTTACAATCCCAACTCATTCTGAGGTGCTACTATGCTTGCTATTCCTGTTCATATGATCCCACACATGATCGTAGCATTATGTCTAACCACAGGCCACTAAAATGCTCCTGAGCCACCTTTAGAGAAACACAACCCACTGCTCCTCCCTACAGTACCTCTTCTATTCCTCCCCTCTTTCCTCTCCTCCTCTACCGACCTCCTCCTCAACACCCCCCTGGCCAGGACTTGACAGGCTGCAGAGGGCCATGTGTTGCCCAGGCCCGCAGGCTCTCTGTTGGGGCTTGTTGTGTTCAACAAGGCCTGGGACACATGTTAACATCTCATCCAACCACATCCTCAAAACACTAATCAACATGGACACACACTCATGGATCCAATCTATTCATACACACACATGCACTGGCACGTAACCCTAAGCAATGCACAGCATACACAGGGTGTTCATGTGTGTGTGTAAAGGCGTGCAGCCTCTTTCAAGGGGAACTGTGTCAATGTGACTGGAGGTCTTGTACAGCGTTGTATAGGTTTCCTAAGGAGGGACCATGTGTGTGAGTGTGTCAGTCAGGGTTTGAAACAGTCCTCACGTCTGTTACAGAGAGGGGATCAGAGATTAATGCCATCAGAAGGCCTTGTTCTGACTAATGTGATTTTAACCATGCTGAAATATGCTACAGACACCACCCTTTGTTGAAGGTTGCAACAGTCAGGGTTTGAGTCCCGCCTGGCCACATACTGTATGTGTTAACGTGTATTCTATTGCGATAATAGTGCCTGGCCAATGAATTAATATTATCAAATGGAGATGTTGTCTCCCACTGAAAAGCTCCCTGCATCTCTCTCATTATGTGTCTGTTAGAAAAGGATCCGTAACCACAAGACAAGACTCAATAAGCCGTATGCCATCACACTCCATGAGGTGAGAGAGAGTAGGATAGATAGATAGTAGATGTCCTTTAGTAGAACATATTATAGATGTAGACTAGTAACCCTTAGGGCTGGTCTTTAACTGTTAGATCATTGATTGGAGTGTGTGTGTCCAGTAAACTCTGCTAAAGTGATGGTACACTACAATATGACTCCTTGGATCAACCGAAGAAAATTACTTGACTGGTTACAAGTAAATGAGTTATGTTTTCTCATTTAAAAAAATACTACATTTGTTGAAACCAAATATATGATTCAATGTCAACTGTTTTATTAGATTTTTATCAATCCTATATTTTAAGTTGCAACCTATTTCTTTCAGCACTCTTCCCCCTTTGGTTAAACCCAATAAATAACAAATCCAAAATAATATTTCATGTAAATACATCCCATGTTTTCATCTTGTTCCAAGTTCACTTTTTAATATGGAATTACCTACGGGTTATACGCAATTAAATAAATGATGTATATATCAAGAAATTGTGTTGATTCAATAACATGAAGTTATGTTTCTGAACATATTCTTTACACAAGACTTTCATATTAAGTAGCAACAATATCGTAACCAAGCATTGGATACCTTATCTTTAGTATCACATGCACTTATGCAAGTATCATTACAGACACTGGCGAGTTTAATTTTGAATAGGGAATACAACAGACCACAATAATGACATTCACTTTCACAGGATGACAAAAGTAACAACCTGGAAGCCACATCCCAATAAGCCACACCTCCACCCCCCCCCCCCCCCCCCCCCCCCCCCCCCCACACACACACACACACACACGCACACACTGCTATTTGATTTCGGAACAATTGATTAGAAAATCAGTGTTTAATACGTTTTATTTGAATATTTATAAAATTCACATTGTTATGTCTGGTAACACATTTTAATTTTCCTTGAATCCAACCCCATTCCATGCACTAAATGGATGTTGGTGGAGCAATGTCTACTTAAGGGTGCAAATTACAAGCACTCACAAAAGCTCTGACGAAGGCCTTGAGGCCGATACGTAAAGCTTAATAATAAATAGTGATACTATCCAGAGCAGTGTGCGGGTTTCTCTTTTCCTTCATGAATTCTGTTGTTACAATGCGCCTGCAACAAAGATGGCTCAGATGTGAGAGAGCCTCTTGAATTTTGAATCATTCCAATCAGTAAGCGCACTTCAGATGAACAGTAGCGTGGTCAGTGTTTTCCTGCTGCTGTTGTAGTCTTAGAGCAGCCATACTCGGTGGGTGGAATAGAAAGTAATAGTGACTAGTTGTTATTAGTCAAGTAGACGGTCACATAATTAGCTAAATGTTGCCCACTGTTTATTTGACTCTTTCACATGTTCTGTTAAACTGTTTCTTTCCTCTAAGCCATCTGTCATGTTGTCATTATGTTGTGTCATTGTCTAGAAGTTTGGGTGTATGCACCTGTGTGAGAGAGAGGGAGATGGAGAGAAGGGTAGGTCCTAGAGGGAGGGAGGGAGGGAGGGAGGGAGGGAGGGAGGGAGGGAGGAGTGTAGGTCCTAGAGGGAGGGAGGGAGGGAGGGAGGGAGGGAGGGAGGGAGGGAGGGAGGGAGGGAGGGAGGGAGGGAGGGAGGGAGGGAGGGAGGGAGGGAGGGAGAAGTGTAGGTCCTGGAGGGAGGGAGGGAGGGAGGGAGGGAGGGAGGGAGGGAGGGAGGGAGGGAGGGAGGGAGGGAGGGAGGGAGGGAGGGAGGGAGGGAGGGAGGGAGGGAGAAGTGTAGGTCCTAGAGGGAGGGAGGGGGGGAGGGAGGGAGGGAGGGTGGGAGGGAGGGGAGGGAGGGAGAAGTGTAGGTCCTAGAGGGAGGGAGGGGGGGAGGGAGGGAGGGAGGGAGAAGTGTAGGTCCTAGAGGGAGGGAGGGAGGGAGGGAGGGAGGGAGGGAGGGAGGGAGGGAGGGAGGGAGGGAGAAGTGTAGGTCCTAGAGGGAGGGAGGGAGGGAGGGAGGGAGGGAGGGAGGGAGGGAGGGAGGGAGGGAGGGAGGGAGGGAGGGAGGGAGGGAGGGAGGGAGGGAGGGAGGGAGGGAGGGAGAAGTGTAGGTCCTAGAGGGAGGGAGGGAGGGAGGGAGGGAGGGAGGGAGGGAGGGAGGGAGGGAGGGAGGGAGGGAGGGAGGGAGGGAGAAGTGTAGGTCCTGGAGGGAGGGAGGGAGGGAGGGAGGGAGGGAGGGAGGGAGGGAGGGAGGGAGGGAGGGAGGGAGAAGTGTAGGTCCTAGAGGGAGGGAGGGAGGGAGGGAGGGAGGGAGGGAGAAGTGTAGGTCCTAGAGGGAGGGAGGGAGGGAGGGAGGGAGGGAGGGAGGGAGGGAGGGAGGGAGGGAGGGAGGGAGGGAGGGAGGGAGGGAGGGAGGGAGGGAGGGAGGGAGGGAGACTGAACTAACACATGATGACATGAACAGGTTACAGCAGGTCCCTTCCTAGTACTGCTACTTGTTTGTCTTTCTCACTGGGACTTGATGGATCAATTCACGAAACTGTATGAGACCATCTGTGCACTATTGTCATGAATTCCTATTTATATTCAAAAAACTTGCTTTGTAAATCATGTCCATAATCCCTCTGGTACATCACTGTAAAGCATTCCAGTGAAAGGGCATGGTCAATCTTACTGTTCTGTTCTGATCTGTTGGCGTGTGCATGTGTGATCAGAGAAACAGAGGGGTGTGTGAATATGGAGGGTGACCTTGGATTCTTTGAACACATTCTCTCTTTTCTCTCTTGTTCTTGTGTTTCAGTCTGTGTGTGATTTGTGGTTGAATAGAAAACCCATTTCATATTCATCACACAAATCCCTCGCTACATTTGGAGTTGGATTTTGATCTCTCTCCCCCACCCACTCACTTTGAGACTCTTTCTTTCTTTCTTTCTTTCTTTCTTTCTTTCTTTCTTTCTTTCTTTCTTTCTTTCTTTCTTTCTTTCTTTCTTTCTTTCTTTCTTTCTTTCTTTCTTTCTTTCTTTCTTTCTCTGTATATTATAGTTTCATCCTCTCTCCTTAATTTGACTGTGTATTTAATGTGCTTATATGTTCTGTATCATCTTTTTTTTTCATGCTGAGATCCTCTTCATCATCCTCCTTTTTCTCCACTGTTCCATCTTTCTTTTCTCTCTTCATCCAATGTAAGGATCATTTAATCATCATCATCACAGTGTGTTTATGTAGCTTTTGCAGAAACTAAATCCATATGAACCTTCTAAAACGTGTATACAGTCTAAAGGTAGAGCAGCGTTGCTAGGAGACAGAGTATCAGGTTCCATCCATTTACTGGTGCTTTAACAAAGTAGTTCTGGATTACTGCTGCTACTTTATAACATTAGAAAGTCCCTGATACGCACTGAGGGTTTAACTACTGACATTAACACAGTCTACAGTTAGTCTGTATCAAACACACACACACACACACACACACACACACACACACACACACGGACTCATCCATCACGCATGCATGCAACACACACACACACACACACACACACACACACACACACACACACACACACACACACACACAAGCTGGAGTATTACGGGTCAGTTGGTTCTCAGCTGTATAAACTAGGCTCTTTGTCTGAATGTACAGTATATACTGTAGAACACAATAACAGGATAGGGTAAGGAGCGGAGTTTTACTCTATGGCCTGAAGCCATGCTAAGAACCCCTGACTGAAACATTACACAGTCTACTGGGTTTCCCAACTGGCGGCGCTGATTTTATTTGGCCTCCCAAGTTTTCTGAGCAAGGTTTTAGTTTTTACATTTTCATTGTTGGATATTAAAGACTGTAAATACACCAGGAAATGAGCTCCAAGTCATTTGTATTAAAGAAATGTGTTTCCATGTATTCCCACGCAAAATAGAGAGACGTGATCGTATACAAATGTAAGCAATGTCTGAAATGTATATGTTTTAGTCAAATATATCTGTTTGGGCTTCTACTGGTCTACTGCGTTTCATTACAACTCACTGTAGCAACTCAACATGCTTCAGTGGGACCGATATCAAACAAGTCATGCTATTGAATATACAAGAATGAGAGAGTGTGTGTGTGTGTGTGTGTGTGTGTGTGTGTGTGTGTGTGTGTGTGTGTGTGTGTGTGTGTGTGTGTGTGTGTGTGTGTGTGTGTGTGTGTGTGTGTGTGTGTGTGTGTGTGTGTGTGTGTGTGTTTCGTGGTAACTCATCCACCAGACTAAACACTCACATCTCCTCAGAATCCTAAATTCCAGGAACCTGTCACTCTGGACTTCCTCGATGCTGAACTGGAGAACGACATCAAAGTCCAGGTAAACACACACACACAGGTGTTAGTTGTGTCCAGTCTCCAGTCAATTGAGTGTGATTCATACAGTGACTGGCTGTAAACGAGAGGATGTTTACAGAAGCAGTGGATACCCCACTCTGTCTGTCGCTCCCTCTCCTTTCATCCTGCTTCTATCATATACATAGACACTCCAAGAGGGAGGTTCAGCACATAGATGTGCTACCGATCTCCTTGTTGTTATTCCTCTCTTTCTCTCTCGCTGGTGTACAGATGTGCACTGTGTTTTTGAGAGAGAACGGTATTGAGATCAGACCCTGTAACTGTTCATACATTTGACACGGGTACAGTTGAAGAAGATATCTTTTTATATTTATTTTATCTTTCACACACACAAAACCATGCATGCATGATCTCTCTCTCTCGCTCTCTCTCTGTCTCTCTGTGTGTGTGTGTGTGTGTGTGTGTGTGTGTGTGTGTGTGTGTGTGTGTGTGTGTGTGTGTGTGTGTGTGTGTGTGTGTGTGTGTGTGTAGATCAGGAGAATGATGATAGATGGGAACCCAGGTGAAGAGACCATAGAGACTCTAGTTAAAACTCAGGATGAGGTGAGATCAGCACCAATGTAAGACACACAATAGTACTAATTCTCACTTATACATCTCCTAGTGACATCAGTGCATGACTTAGGTTGAAGTAAGTTACGTGTAGTTTACGATTTAGGATTATGACTGTTTTAACACCTCTGTGTGTTCGCTGACAGAGATACATCGACAGAGGAGTAAGGACGTACACCTGGGCTCAGGTCAATGGAACAGACTACAGGTAGGCAGGAGGACTGAAAGATGTTGACCCAGTCCAGAAACAATCTTTAACCCCTTGCCATATCTCCTGGTCTGGCCAGTAGGGGGCACTACAAACGTGTAGTGATCTGAAAGGATTAGATAGGTTGCTGTAACGTGTAACATCTCTACTTCATGAATATGATCAGGTCTGGCCAGTAGGGGGCACTCTCTGTCCCTCACCATCACAGTAAAACTCTTTTCAACTACTGAAATGTGTTTAAATGCAGATGTTCAGTGTTCTGTCACCTTGTGGATGGTACATGTTTTTCCAAGCATCAGTGTGTCAACAGAGAAAGGACAGGGTCCTATATAATTACCTTTATTTCCGCAGCTTGGCCCTGGTCCTGCCTACCTACAGTGAACACTACATACAGGCCAAACTGGGAGACACCATCAGACAGACCATGGGTGAGAGCACACACACCCAGGCATGCAGCCACAAAAGAAACACACCACAGCAACTTTGCTCTCTCAAATCAGTGAGTTTTGCCGAAGTTCGTCCTTTGTAGTATGGCCCCATGGTCCAGTCGGCTGACGTTTCTCTCTCTCTCTCTCTCTCCCTTCACCCTACTCTCCGTCTCCATCACCCTCTCCCAGATCACATACTTCCTATGTCTTCTTCCGTCCCTCCCTCCATCAGCTTTGATGCACTCCACCCCGCCCTCCTTGTTCTTTCTCTTTTCCATCTCTTGTTCCCCTGTTCCCTTTCTTTGAATCTGAGGGCAGAGGAGGCATGTTACCTTACACAGCCTGCCTGTCTGCACCTCTTTCTCTACCCAGATCTGGTTTATAACTACTCATCAAGGCTTTATCACATGGTTCCTGTACTGTACCTCTGATGTACAAGATAAATCCACCTCTACAAACTATCCAACTCTCTTGACTTTAATGTTCCCCTCCTGTCCTCCCTCTATCTGCCCCTTCATGGGATCCGTACAGCTCCATGGGGCAAGTAGTCTATTTCCTGGTGTATAACTCACTGTTCCTTATCTGTCGTCCAGTCTCTGCATGATCATGTATCTGCGTTTGCATGATGAAGTATATTAATTCTACACAGTGACAGAGCGAAACAAAAGGAGGTGAAACGAGATGGAAGGAAAGAAGGGAAAAGGAATGACAAATCTGTATTGACAGAGAGTAAACGAGAGAACAGCTGAGGTCCATGTGATTCCTACCCTTCCCAGTCCGTACATGCGATGTCCTAAAATCTGCCTGTCATGTTTTACATGCTATTGAAATTCTTTGATTATGCACCAGATAGTCATGAACCTTTTCATATTGAACCATCAGTAAACGGTTTCACAGACTGCTGGCATGACTGTATCCATTTAATGACGTTTTTCTCGTGATGTCTTCTTTTAAGGGATTGATTGATGGACATTGATGTCTTTATGAGTGTAGGAACTCTATTGGAAAGAACATAGTGAAATCCAAAGCCAAAGCCTGTCACATGGAATAATAGCAGAGACAGATACTGTGCTGGAGTAACTGAGGATGTTCTGTGAACATAATGTACTGTATTGCATGTCTCTGCATGGTAGCACCTCTCTGTTTGGATAGTGTGGTTGTTTTAGATCAGATTTCACTTCTTTTTAAGACTTCTTATATTGCTGTAATATGAATTTGATAAGACATCCCAATGGTTCTGTTTTCTCTCTCTCTATCTCCTTCCTTTCCCTCCCTCCTTTCTCTCCCACTCCCTCCCTCTCTCTCTCTATCTCCTTCCTTTCCCTCCCTCCCTCCCCTCTCTCTCTATCTCCTTCCTTTCCCTCCCTCCCCTCTCTCTTTCTCTCCCGCTCCCTCTCTCTCTCTCTCTCTCTCTATCTCCTTCCTTTCCCTCCCTCCCCTCTCTCTTTCTCTCCCGCTCCCTCCCTCTCTCTCTATCTCCTTCCTTTCCCTCCCTCCCCTCTCTCTTTCTCTCCCGCTCCCTCCCTCTCTCTCTCTCTCTATCTGGGGTCACTACAGGGCAGAAGGGCAAGTATTCCTCTTCCCCTTGTCTGCTTGTTCCATCACTTCAGTTTCACTCCGCACCTTTTCTCCCTGTCTATCCGGCACCTCATATACAGTTGAAGTCGGAAGTTTAAATTCACTTAGGTTGGAGTCATTAAAACTTGTTTTTCAACCATTCCACAAATGTCTTGTTAACAAACTATAGTTTTGGCAAGTCGGTTAGGACATCTACTTTTTGCATGACACAAGTCATTTTTCCAACTAATGTTTAAAAAAATGTGTGAGATCAAGGATCTGTAACGTTCGTTGTTAGAATGAGACCAAGGTGTAGCGTGGTAGGCGTACATTTTCCTTTAATAATAAATGTTACACCAAAAAACAATAAACAACTCAACGAATATAAAGCTACTAGTGCAAACACATGCAACACAAAAAGACAAGATCCCACAACAGAAATTGGGAAAAAGGGCTGCCTAAGTATGATCCCCAATCAGAGACAATGATAGACAGCTGCCTCTGATTGGGAACCATACTCGGCCAAAAACAAAGAAATAGACAACATAGAATGGCCACCCCAAATCACACCCTGACCTAACCAAATAGAGAAATAAAACTGCTCTCTAAGGTCAGGGCGTGACAGGATCCTACAAACCTGACTCAGTTACACCAGCTCGGTAAGGAGGAATGGGCCAAAATTCACCCAACTTATTGTGGGAAGCTTGTGGAAAGTCACCCGACACGTTTGACCCAAATTACACAATTTAAAAGCAATGCTACCGAATACTAATTCAGTGTATGTAAACTTCTGACTCACTGGGAATGTGATGAAAGAAATACAAGCTGAAATATATCATTCTCTCTGCTATTATTCTGACATTTCACATTCTTAAAATAAAGTGATGATCCTAACTGGCCTAAGACATGACATTTTACTAGGATTAAATGTCAGGAATTGTGAAAAACTGAGTTTAAATGTATTTGGCTAAGGTGTATGTAAATATCCAACTTCAACTGTGTGTGTGTGTGTATGTGTGTGTGTGTGTGTGACACACATTGACCTGTCATCACTCTAACCAGTATGTGGCTGAGATGAACCAGGACTCTGTCAGTGAGTTAATGGACAGCAGTGTTCAAGATAAGGCCTGTCAGTGAGTTAATGGACATCAGTAAGGCCCGTCAGTGAGTTAATGGACAGCAGTGTTCTAGATAAGGCCCGTCAGTGAGTTAATGGACAGCAGTGTTCTAGATAAGGCCTGTCAGTGAGTTAATGGACAGCAGTGTTCTAGATAAGGCCTGTCAGTGAGTTAATGGACATCAGTAAGGCCTGTCAGTGAGTTAATGGACAGCAGTGTTTTAGATAAGGTCTGACAGTGAGTTAATGGACAGCAGTGTTTTAGATAAGGCCTGACAGTGAGTTAATGGACAGCAGTGTTCTAGATGAGGCCTGACAGTGAGTTAATGGACAGCAGTGTTTTAGATAAGGCCTGACAGTGAGTTAATGGACAGGAGTGTTCTAGATAAGGCCTGTCAGTGAGTTAATGGACAGCAGTGTTCTAGATAAGGCCTGACAGTGAGTTAATGGACAGCAGTGTTCTAGATAAAAGCCTGTCATTGACTTAATGGACATCAGTAAGGCCTGACAGTGAGTTAATGGACACCAGTGTTCTAGATAAGGCCGGTCAGTGAGTTAATGGACATCAGTAAGGCCTGACAGTGAGTTAATGGCCAGCAGTGTTCTAGATAAGGCCTGTCAGTGAGTTAATGGACAGCAGTGTTCTAGATAAGGCCTGTCAGTGAGTTAATGGACATCAGTAAGGCCTGACAGTGAGGTAATGGACAGCAGTGTTCTAGATAAGGCCTGACAGTGAGTTAATAGACATCAGTAAGGCCTGTCAGTGAGTTAATGGACAGCAGTGTTTTAGATAAGGCCTGTCAGTGAGTTAATGGACATCAGTAAGGCCTGTCAGTGAGTTAATGGACATCAGTAAGGCCTGTCAGTGAGTTAATGGACATCAGTAAGGCCTGTCAGTGAGTTAATGGACATCAGTAAGGCCTGTCAGTGAGTTAATGGACATCAGTAAGGCCTGACAGTGAGTTAATGGACAGCAGTGTTCTAGATAAGGCCTGTCAGTGAGTTAATGGACATCAGTAAGGCCTGTCAGTGAGTTAATGGACAGCAGTGTTCTAGATAAGGCCTGTCAGTGAGTTAATGGACAGCAGTGTTCTAGATAAGGCCTGTCAGTGAGTTAATGGACAGCAGTGTTTTAGATAAGACCTGACAGTGAGTTCATGGACAGCAGTGTCCTAGATAAGGCCTGACAGTGAGTTAATGGACAGCAGTGTTCTAAATAAGGCCTGTCAGTGAGTTAATGGACATCAGTAAGGCCTGTCAGTGAGTTAATGGACAGCAGTGTTCTAGATAAGGCCTGTCAGTGAGTTAATGGACAGCAGTGTTCTAGATAAGGCCCGTCAGTGAGTTAATGGACATCAGTAAGGCCTGTCAGTGAGTTAATGGACAGCAGTGTTCTAGATAAGGCCTGTCAGTGACAGTCAGCAGAGTGTACTGGCCTAACAGCCATGAAAAGTCGGATGGGTGGGAGATGGATGGGAGTTTGTCTCCATAATCATTGTCTCTCTCTCTTTCTGTCATGTCTTGTTTCACTCATTCATCTTTCAGTTCTTTATTCCCATAATGACCAGTCTGGTGTGCTGTTTAGGCCATGAATCCTGCTCTACAGAGTGTGTAAGGTTCTAAAGATGCCTCTCTATTCTCTTCAGCCATGGACACTCTGCGGGTGGAGATGTTTGATGAGTTGGGATACACCTTCATCGCCCCAAGGTGAGTGGCTACAGCCGCACATCTGAATCTCCTCCACCACCTCCATTTTGAACCATTGTTACTCCTGAAGTGTACTCACTAGGAGTATCTGGTTATTCCACAGTTTATGCTGGGATTGAGGAGCACGGTGTAGAATTAGGTAGAAGTTATAGAAGGAGTTTGATGTTCTACGGATGTTGAATTTGAGATGTAATGTATCTAATATACAGCGTCTGCTATTGCTGTAGGGAGTACTGCAAAGGCTTGAAAGACAACGACAACAACACCCAGTTCCTCCTGGACTTCAACCAGTTCATAGACAGGAACACACTGGAAGAGCCATGTAAGTTACCGTGGCTGTTTAACACTCGCAGGCGCACATACAACCCACGCATGCACGCACACACATATGCACACATACACACACAGACACACAGATGGAATTCCTTTACCTATTATACCCACCCAGGGGAAGGGTTTAGTGGGGGGTATATGATTTTTGATTTTGATTTTATGGTGTTCCATAGCCCTGTGAAGGTCCGAGAGAGGCGTTTGATTAGTCTGGTCTGGCCAGGAATGACATCAACCTTATCTAACGCGGTAGGCATTGGATTAGTGTAGTCTGATATCATCCTGATCGACTGAGCTTCTAGAACCTGATGTTGTCATGCTACTGTGTGACTCAGAACCTCTATAGTGTCATCATCTAATGGGTATCAGCTACTGGAGATCCTACCAATGTCCTCGGTGTCAGCTTTTTATTTTATTACTTTATTTTACCTTTATTTAACTAGGCAAGTCAGTTAAGAACAAATTCTTAAGCTAATGGATTGCAATGTCCTCTGTGTTGTCTAAGCAAGCTCAAGCCATCTAAACTTCTATGTGTCATCCTTGCAGTTTACCAAGGGGTTTACTGTGGAAGATACTTCAGTAACAATGTCTTCCTGTCTAGGTAATGTGACTCTGGTCAGTAGGCTGCTGTTGGACGCTGGGTTGACTGCTGATCTGGTCAAACTGTGGAAGGAGCAGTCATTGTGAGTGCCACACACACGCGCGCACACACACACACACACACACACACACACGCGCGCGTGCACACTCACACGCGCACACTCACACACACACACACACACATACACTAACCGCCATCAGGGCATCATCTACATGTACACATTGAGTCAGTTACATGAGTCATATAGACAGTTAGTCGACTCCCCATCTTGTTGATGTCTTTTTGGAGAAACACCAGGCAGCTAGTACTGCTATTTGCTAATGTCTGTTGCTATGAGAGTCTTGTCTGTGTTTTACCAGTAAAATATGATCAAAGAAAGACACAGGACCAGCTATGCCAAGACATGGTGTGTTCTGAAGACACCACAGTAATTACCTCAACATGCATTCATCACGCCATACACACACATGCTCACATAAACAGGAACAATTTACTGAATAAAGAACTGAAAGAATTAGGACAATAAGAGAAGTGACTGTCAGGGACTCTCAGGGAATACAACAGTGATGTGTAGGCCTCTTTGTGGGGCTCTCCAAGACACACACTGTTCAGATGGACTAGTGGACTCCTTTCCTGGAAAAAGGAAAGGAGTCTGAATACTTTCCGAATGCACTGTATGTGTATTTCACACTATATTGAGGTCAAATTACTATGATGCTTGTATGGATGCCAACCTCAACACGTTCATGTCATCTGAACCAATCAATTGCATTTACAGTTATAATTGACTGACTATCACCATTGATTTCTGTATGCTAGCTATACTAACGGGAGTTAGCATTTAGCAGTCACTTCTAAACCTGAAAAGTGACAACTTCTAAATGTTATGCAGCGAAAACAGCCACATATCCAAATAACACTTAAGTAACCACAATGTGGGTTTGTTACAATACATACTGTAAATTATGACGGATATGTTAAAATGGATTTGTTAAAATCAGATTTGTTGAATGTGTGCCAATCTGGTCAATGGAAGCATCGCCTCATTTACCACATCTATAACAGAGGCTCAGGGACCATCTAGACTAATCACAGAGGCATGAGCTAAATATTCCACTGTCTTTGAAGCCCTCCTCGCTCTCCCAGGGGAGTTTCTACCATTCTTCTCTGCAGATCCTCACAAGCTCTGTCAGGTTGGATGGGGAGGGTCGCTGCACAGCTATTTTCAGGTCTCTCCAGAGATGTTCGATTGGGTTCAAGTACGGGCTCTGGCTGGGCCACTCAAGGACATTCAGAGACTTGTCCCGAAGCCACTCCTGTGTTGTCTTGGCTGTGGGCTTAGGGTTGTTGTCCTGTTGGTAGGTGAACCCTTGTCCCAGTCTGAGGTCCTGAGCACTATGGAGCAGGTTTTCATTAAGGATCTCTCTGTACCTTTCTCTGCTCATCTTTCCCTAGATCCTGACTAGTCTCCCAGTCCCTGCTGCTGAAAAACATCCCCACAGCATGACGCTGCCACCACCATGCTTCACTGTAGGGATGGTGCCATTTTTCCTCCAGACGTGACTCTTGGCATTCCGGCCAAAGAGTTCAATCTTGGTTTCATCAGATCAGGGAATCTTGTTTCTCATGGTCTGAGATTCCTTTAGGTGCCTTTTGGCAAACTGAAAGTGGACTGTCATGTGCCTTTTACTGAGGAGTGGCTTCCGTCTGGCCGCTATACCATAAAGGCCTGATTGGTGGAGTGCTGCAGAGATGGTTGTCCTTCTGAGAGGTTCTCCAATCTCCACAGAGGAACTCTGGAGCTTTGTCAGAATGCGTTGTCATGGCTGTATGCTTAGGGTCGTTGTCCTGTTGGAAGGTGAACCTTCGCCCCCAGTCTGAGGTCCTGAGTACTTTGGAGCAGGTTTTCATCAAGGATCCCTCTGTACTTTGCTCCATTCTCCCATCTCCACAGAGTAACTCTGAGGTCGGTCAGAGTGACCATCATGTTCTTGGTCACTTCCCAGACCAAAGCCCTTCTCCCCCGATTGCTCAGTTTAGCCGTGCGGCCAGCTCTATGAAGAGTCTTGGTGGTTCCAAAATTCTTCCATTTCAGAATAATGGAGGCCACTGTGTTCTTGGGGACCTTCAATGTTGCATACATTTTTTGGTACTCTTCCCCAGATCTGTGCCTCGACACAATCCTGTCTCGGAGCTCGACGGAAAATTCCTTTGACCTCATGGCTTGGTTTTTGCACTGACATGCACTGTCAACTGTAGAACCTTATATAGACTGGTGTGTGCATTTCCAAATCATGTCCAATCAATTGAATTTAACACATATGGACTCCAATCAAGTTGTAGAAACATCTCAAGGATGGTCAATGGAAGCAGGATGAACCTAAGCTCAATTTTGAGTCTTATAGCAAAGGGACTTATATAAATGTTATATTTCTGTTTTTTTTATAGATTTGCAACATTTCCTAAAACACTGTTTTCACTTTGTCATTATGGGGTATTGTGTGTAGATTGATGAGGAAAAAAATAAATGCAATCCATTTTAGAATAAGGCTGTAACGTAACAAAATATGGAAAAGGTGAAGGGGTCTGAATACTTTTCGAATGCACTATATTAACAATAACCTAAATGTAGGCTAATTTTGCTGGGGGGCAATGAGGAGATTCGGGATCTTTCCCCCACGGCCATTTCCCCCACGAGTTTCCATGGCAATTACATTGTTTTGGTCGATTTCGATTTACCTCTTTACCTCATCAATTGAACTGTGATTGATACCTGTGTGTTCTTTCTGTTCCCAGGGGTGGGATTCTGGCCAGGTTTGTAGCCACTGATGGAGGGATCACCAGAGTCTATCCCAGAAGGTATGCTCAGATGTCTCCTTCAGAGTTACTTAGATTAGCCCGATCCCAAACTGTAGGTGCTGTGGCCCACTCTTATTGTAAGAAGCCATGACAAGGGATTAATACAGGTAGGAGTTGGCTAATGCACAAAGCT
>NC_034195.2:30309399-30399399 GCF_002021735.2 Oncorhynchus kisutch
GATTGGTCAGTTCTTTGGGGAGGTAGACCCAGTCGTGATGATCAGTCTGGTCAACACGTCTCTGTACTCCTTCAACAAGACCTACGACTACCAGTCAGTCTGCGATCCTGAGAGAGACAGCAAGGCTGCTGCAGGGCCACGATCTGTCTATGTGGTGAGAGACACACACACAGCACCCATATGCATAAATGCATTATCTTGCTTTGGTTACCTCTTCTGTTACATACAGTGCATTCAGAAAGTATTCAGACCCCTTCACTTACGCTACAGCCTTATTCAACTATGGATTCAATTGTTTTTTCCCCTCATCAATCTACACACAATACCCCATCATGACGAAGCAAAAACAGGTTTTTAGAAAATGTTTGCAAACCTATAAAAAAAAGGGAAATATAACATTTCCATAAGTATTCAGACCCTTTACTCACCCTTTACTTTACTTTGTTGAAGCCCCTTTGGCAGCGATTACAGCCGTGAGTCTTCCTGGGTATGACGCTACAAGCTTGGTCCTGGAGCAGGTTTTCATTAAGGATCTCTTTGCTCCATTCTCCCATCTCCACAGAGGAACTCTGGAGCTCTGTCAGAGTGACCAACATGTTCTTGTTCACTTCCCTGACCAAGGCCCTTTCCCCCGATTGCTCAGTTTAGCCGGGCGGCCAGCTCTATGAAGAGTATTGGTGGTTCCAAACTTCTTCCATTTCAGAATGATGGAGGCCACTGTGTTCTTGGGGACCTTCAATGCTGCAGACATGTTTTGGTACCCTTCCCCAGATCTGTGCCTCGACACCATCCTGTCACGGAGCTCGACGGACAATTTCTTTGACCGTATGGCTTGGTTTTTGCTCTGACATGCACTGTCAACTGTGGGACCTTAGATAGACACACATATATATGTGTGCCTTTCCAAATCATGTCCAATCAATTGAATTTACCACAGGTGGACTCCAATCAAGTTGTAGAAACATCTCAAGGATGATCAATGGAAACAGGATGCACCAATTTCGAGTCTCATAGCAAAGGGTCTGAATATTTATGCAAATAAGCTATTTCTGTTTCTTATTTGTAAAACCTAAAACACTTCGACAACTGTTTTTGCTTTGTCATTATGGGGTATTGTGTGTAGAATCATTTTTAGAAAAAGGCTGTAACGTAACAAATTGTGGGAAAAGTGAAGGGGTCTGAATACTTTTTGAATGCACTGTATATGCATATATTTTGTCCTTATGTTGTGAATTGTGCACTCAGTGCTGCTCTCCTCTTCACTCTCCAGCCCACTATAGCAGACATGCTGAGTATAGGTTGGTGGGCCTCCACTGCTACCTGGTGAGTAAATGGGCTGGTTACTGTAACTACTGTTTAGATATGGTCTGCTGTTTAGACCAACAGTAATGTGTTTGTTTGTCTCTCTAGGTCGATAATGCAGCAAGTCTTCTACGGTCTCATATTCCCCAGCTTCGTAGAGGCAGGTGAGTGTTAGGGTACAGTATATTGGATGTAATTATGTGATTATACAACAGTCAATTTATAAAGGTACAATATGTTTGTTGGGCTGTTAATATAGTGTAAATATCCTTGGGCTTTGGAGTAGTTATGTGGAGGAGTTGTAAGCACAGACCTGTTTGGTTTGCTTGTTTGTTGATTTGTGTTTTTGGTTGCGTATGGTGACAGTAGTGGATTCTCTCTCTCTTTCTCTGTATCTATCTCTCTCTCTCTCTCTCTCTCTCTCTCTCTCTCTCTAGTGGACTCAGATGATGACATGTCAGCTAACATGTTTAAGGAGAGTTGTATCACAGAGCAGACTCAGTACTTCTTCGACAACGAAGAGAGATCCTACTCGGGAGTCCTTGACTGTGGAAACTGCTCCAGGTGTGTGTGTGTGTGTGTGTGTGTGTGTGTGTGTGTGTGTGTGTGTGTGTGTGTGTGTGTGTGTGTGTGTGTGTGTGTGTGTGTGTGTGTGTGTGTGTGTGTGTGTGTGTGTGTGTGTGTGTGTGTGTGTGTGTGTGTGTGTGTGTGTGTGTGTGTGTGTGCGTGCGAAAAGGGAGATTCTCCTTCCTGGATAATTGTAGATGCAGAATGGGGTCAGTTTCCTGCTTTCCTCTGTGTTTTCCAGCTCTATTCAGGCAGCTGCTGTCGGCTGGGCTCTGATCAGACACATTACATTGATCTGTCAGAAGCTGGACACAGGGGGAAACAATGTTTGCTGAGAGCACTCTCCCAACCTTTTCCCCTGTTTTTGTGCTGCAACTCACATGTGGTGTGAGGGCTGAATGTATTAGAACTGCAGTGGGTATATGAGCCCCATGCGACTGACGTTTTTCTCCTCAATATTAATGACTAAAGACATGTAAACTTTAACGAGCACCATAAAGAAAGAGCCACAGACGAGAGGAGGCGGTGGCTCCACTGCCCTGTAGTATGTGTGTGATTTATTAATTGCTGTTTGTTCATCTGAACCACATATACACCACATGACCAAAGGTATGTGGACACCTGCTCGTCGAACATCTCATTCCAAAATCATAGGCATTATTATGGAGTTGGTCCCCCCCTTTCCTGCTATAACAGCCTCCACTCTTCTGGGAAGGTTTTCCACTAGATGTTGGAACATTGTTGCGGGGACTTGCTTCCATTCAGCCACAAGAGCATTAGTGAGGTCGGGCACTGATGTTGAAGTGATTAGTCCTAGCTCACAGTCTGCTTTCCAATTCATATGTGTAGGCCAGTCAAGTTCTTCCACATCGATCTCTACAAACCATTTCTATATGTACCTCGCTTTGTGCACGGGGGCATTGTCATGCTGAAACAGGAAAGGGCCTTCACCAAACTGTTGCCACAAAGGAGCTCTGTGCAGGTCCACAACCCACCTTGGGTCGCGACTCATACTTTAGGAAAGGCTGGCCTAGAATCTCATTGTATGCTGTAGCATAAAGATTTCCCTTTACTGGGACTAAGGGGCCTTTCCCGAACCATGAAAAACAGCCCCAGACCATTATTCCTTAGGCAGGTAGCGTTCTCCTGCAACTGCCAAACCCAGATTCATCCATCGGACTGCCAGATGGTGAAGAGTGATTCATCAATCCAGAGAACGCTTTTCCACTTTTCCAGTTCAATGGCGGTGAACTTTACACCACTCCAGCCGACGCTTGGCATTGCGCATGGTGATCTTAGGCTTGTGTGTGCCTGATCGGCCAAGGAAACCCATTTCATGAAGCTCCTGATGAACAGTTATTGTGCTGACGTTGCTTCCAGAGGCAGTTTGGAACTCGATAGTGAGTGTTGCATCCGAGGACAGATGATTTTTGGGCGCTACACACTTCAGCACTCGGTGATCCCGTTCTGTGAGCTTGTGTGGCCTACCACTTAACTTTCCACTGGAAGGGCAAAAATCTGACGAACTGACTTGTTGGAAAGGTGGCATCCTATGGCGGGGCCACGTTAAAAGTCACTGAGCTCTTCAGTAAGGCCATTGGCAGTAGAATGGAGATTGCATGGCTATAAACTCGAGCTATGTGCTCGAGTTTATACACCTGTCAGCAACGGGTGTGGCTGAAATAGCCAAATCCACTAATTTGATGGGGTGTCCACATACTTTTGTATATATAGTGTATTTCACCACGGTAGCCCATATGTGTGATGTCGCAGGAGGCAGAAGGAATGAGCAGCGTTTATGGTTTACTCTTATCTGAGGCAGATAAGAGCATTTTGTGTGTAAGCTTTGTTAGTCTGTTGGGAGTGTTTCCATTTGTTTTTGGGTTGAAATCTAGTGGAGCCTTTTCCTTCTGTCTTGGAATAATGCTGAATTCCATTGAAAGAATAAAATAACATTCCAATGGAAGGGAAGTGTCCTCTCCTCTCTCCCCTCCCTCACCTCTCATCTCCTCTCTTCCTCTCCTCTCCTCTCTCCCCTCCCTCACCTCTCATCTCCTCTCTTCCTCTCCTCTCCTCTCTCCCCTCCCTCACCTCTCATCTCCTCTCTTCCTCTCCTCTCCTCTCTCCCCTCCCTCACCTCTCATCTCCTCTCTTCCTCTCCTCTCCTCTCCTCTCTCCCCTCCCTCACCTCTCATCTCCTCTCTTCCTCTCCTCTCCTCTCCTCCCTCCCTCACCTCTCATCTCCTCTCTTCCTCTCCTCTCCTCTCTCCCCTCCCTCACCTCTCATCTCCTCTCTTCCTCTCCTCTCTCCCCTCCCTCACCTCTCATCTCCTCTCTTCCTCTCCTCTCCTCTCCCTCTCTCTCACCTCTCCTCTCCCCCTCTCTCACCTCTCCTCTCCTCTCTCCCCTCCCTCACCTCTCATCTCCTCTCTTCCTCTCCTCTCTTCTCCCCCTCTCTCTCCTCTCCTCTCCCCCTCTCTCACCTCTCCTCTCCCCCTCTCTCACCTCTCCTCTCCCCCTCTCTCCCCTCCCTCACCTCTCATCTCCTCTCTTCCTCTCCTCTCCTCTCTCCCCTCCCTCACCACTCATCACCTCTCTTCCTCTCCTCTCCTCTCTCCCCTCCCTCACCTCTCATATCCTCTCTTCCTCTCCTCTCTCCCCTCTCATATCCTCTCTTCCTCTCCTCTCTCCCCTCCCTCACCTCTCATCTCCTCTCTTCCTCTCCTCTCCTCTCTCCCCTCCCTCACCACTCATCTCCTCTCTTCCTCTCCTCTCCTCTCTCCCCTCCCTCACCTCTCATATCCTCTCTTCCTCTCCTCTCCCCCTCTCTCACCTCTCCTCTCACCCTTTCATGATGTATAATGCTAAGTATCTTACTATAACACTGTGTGTGTGTGTTTCAGGATGTATCGAGCTGAGAAGCTGCCCCACACTAACCTGGTGTTTCTGATCACTGATGCCAAGGCCACCTGTCTGTCTTGTGACCCCAGACCACTAAGACAAGCTGAGCAACCCTGTATCCTTTGACACGTACGCCCACACACACATACAAACCTCTATATTTGACAAACGGTAACAGAAGCTCAGCAGCACTGTATCTATCTACATGTTGCTACCATTATCAACATAATACCAAGCCTGTGTATTGAAGCCACATGGCTGTAGATAAGAAGTGCCCTCACATATAACTACATCATCCATCAGCAGGACACATGGTAGTACAGTTGCATTCATTTAGTTAGTATTACTGCTGGAGTGAAAAACTCGAGTCATGTTTTGTCAAGTCTAAATTCATATGGAGCTATGTATCTGAATGGAACATCTGGAGCCCACGTTGGGATCACTTTGAATCACTGTGCGTGTGTGCGTGTGTGTGTGCGTGTGTACGAGACATATGTGCCTGGGGATTTAGCTTCCTGCTGGTATAACAGTAAAAGTGTCATCGTCAGAGTTCAGAGGGGGGTCAAACCAGAGGCCTGTAGTTTATTACGACTCAATATGCTGATAATGAGGACTAAACACACACACACACACACTCACACATACAGCGAGATAAGCTATAAAATGTACACACTCCTTGTAGTGCACACTATTTATCAGCAAGAGAGTCTGTCCAATCACAGTGTCATGTTCAATCATGATGAATGGAGTTGTTAAAGGATAATACTCTGCCACAAACAGGGTGATATGTCTGAGTTTGTAAGGGAGCGTGTTAAAGGATAATACTCTGCCACAGACAGGGTGATATGTCTGAGTTTGTAAGGGAGCGTGTTAAAGGATAATACTCTGCCACAGACAGGGTGATATGTCTGAGTTTGTAAGGGAGCGTGTTAAAGGATAATACTCTGCCACAGACAGGGTGATATGTCTGAGTTTGTAAGGGAGCGTGTTAAAGGATAATACTCTGCCACAGACAGGGTGATATGTCTGAGTTTGTAAGGGAGCGTGTTAAAGGATAATTCTCTGCCACAGACAGGGTGATATGTCTGAGTTTGTAAGGGAGCGTGTTAAAGGATAATACTCTGCCACAGACAGGGTGATATGTCTGAGTTTGTAAGGTGGAGTGTTAAAGGTGTGAGATGTTAGAGATCTACAGTATGTTTGACCAGGACGTGTCAGTATTTAAGATCAGAGTGGGAGTATTGTACTAATAGGAGGTGTGAGTATGTTTGTATTTCCTTAGTGTGTGTGTGTGCAGCCCAGGGTCCAGACCCATGTGAGCTGGCTCAGAACCCCAGATACAGGAAAGGACCTGACGTGTGTTTCGACAACAACATAGACGTAAGTTCTCTTTCTCTATCTCTTGGTTTGAATGTTCTTCATTGCCTGATTGCATGAATTTGTTTATCTGTTTTACATTTTGCTCTCAGGGATCTTTTTTGTTCCATCAAATGAACTGGTTGCTTGCATGACAGGTCTTCTCATGTTCATTCTCTCATCTTTCTGACATATCTCATTAAGTTATGTCATCCTGCATTATCTCACCCTTTAAACTGACTTTCATTAACTGGCACAACAGTAACTGTCATTTAGTGTTTTTGCATGAAATCTTCATTCTCATCTTTTACATTTTTTCTTTCTCCTTGTCTCTTTTTCTATTTCCAATTTCCATCCTTCATTTTGCATCTCCATTGGCTCTTGTTTGAAATGGTAGGACGAGCCCCTGTGTCCAATCAGCGGTATCTCTGGTCTGAGTCCTGTCCCCCTCCTCCTGTTGCTGCAGGTGTTGATGCTGGGCCCAGGGTCAGTGTCCTTCAATACAAACTGAACTGAGACATGTCACTCCACCATTGTTGATAGTCAGGCCTTACACACATCAACTACTAACTGACCTAAAACCTTCCAATAATCAGACCTTACACATAGCCACTACTAGCTATGTGGTATCAATTACTACGTGGCTTCTAATAGGTCCATCAAATGCATAAACACACTTGGATAAACCCAGAGCAAAAGAAAGGCATCTACCACTTGATCATGTAATTCTACACCAGGTGAATAGTGTACTGTTAAGTCATGTTGATGTGGATGGAATGTGATTGATGGTGAGAAGGCTGCTACTGTGAATGTGACATCATCTCCTACTCTGAAAAATACTGACATCACTCATGTAAATATTTAACATACCCCACAGTATTTCCCTTGCCTATTCTGACACACAGTCTTCGTACTGCCCATAATAGACCTGTCACACACACACACACAGGCCGGGAGCGATGTTTCGGCTGGCCTGGGAATGGGGGGTACAGGTATTATACAGCGGATGTAGATCCTCTTCGGAGAGTGAATGTAGGACAAAGCCCTCTTCCCCAACTGAACGATGGAAGTTCCTCTGCAGTCTATATTCCCTCTAGAGTACATTGAGGAAGCAACAGATGGGTTTCCTACCTTTGACGATGTGCTGTACTGTACGACACACACACACACACACACACACACACACACACACACAAACATACACACACACCAAGGCCAAGAGCATGCACAGATATTTACTTTACTGACTGTATTGTTGCAGTGTCATTTACACGTTTAAAGTGACGTTTAAGTAACAAAATAAATTGACAATCAACTTTCATAACAGTTGCATACCAATAAAAAGAGACTAGCTTGTTGTCCTTTCTAGGTCGATAGGAACATTAGCCCAATTATTTAGGAGGGATATCACACCTGGCACAAATGATTGTCTAGTTGTGTTCTTCCTGCTGAGGGATGCCCTATACCTGCGCCCAGAGGGGAGTAGTTCAAAGTCCAGGTACAGGTGGTGACTTGGGTCTAAAATGATTTTGTGAGCCTTACGGAGGGTCCTGACCTTGAAGATCTCATCCAGGCCTATCTGTCTGACTCCAAGTACCTTGCTTGCTGTGGTGATAATCCTTCTCAGCATATTTCTCTGGCTGTCAGTGACATTGCCAAACCAACAAACAATACAAAAAGTTAAAATACTCTCAATGAAAGATTTGTAAAACAGAGTCAGTACTTTCTAGAAAGTACAGTCTCTGTTGGCTCTTTTTGTAGAACAGGTCTGTACATTTACTCCACTGAAGCTTATTGTCCAAAAGGACACCCAGATATTTGTATTCCTCTACAATTTCTACAATCTCTATATTCGGACCTCTGATAGATGTTGCAGAGGTTGGTGTTGTACATTCCTGAAGTCTATGCACATCTCTTTGGTCTTTTATTATTGAGGACCAAGTGTGATTCCTCACACCACTCTACAAAGTCATCTAGGACCGGGCCATGATGTTCCTCATCATCATGCAACAGGCTGATCAAGGCAGTGTCATCAGCGAACTTAACGAGGTGTCTGTCAGGATGGGAACTAGTACAACTATCAGTGTACAAGATGTACAGGAGTGGGGACAAAACACATCCCTGAGGAGAGCCTGTGTTGTTGTTGCGTATGTCCGACACGTGGGGACATATTTTGACAGATATCCTGAACACTGGCATCAAACAAGAGAACACACACACACACGGAGATTTCAATAATGTTGCACTCTCCTGAACGCAGCCTTGTAATATGTGTTTAATCTGTAATTTGCCACATAATCTGGTTTGAATTATCTCTTTGGCTGCCTGTCTGATTACCGTTTGTTGTGTCCAACAGGAGGATGATTCTGACTGTGGGGGCGGGACCTCTCTAAGCCCCTCTCTCTGGCCCTTGTTGGGGCTCCAACTACTGCTGCTGTGGCTCCTCACTGGCTCCCGAGACTCATGACCCCTACACAAACACACAAATGCACACACACACACACATACACACTCACATCTCACTAAGACAGTGTTTTACATTGGACTGTTTTCTGACGATCCATCCCCTGAACGTAATCACTGATGTGTTAACTCACTGCCAGTATGGAAGAGGAGTCACTCTCCTGTTCTCCCATCATTCTCCAATGCCAAAGGGTGCTCTCTCTCATCGCTCACTTCTCTTCTCTACCATGTTTCAATTGCCTGAGATATTCTATTCTATTCTATGGTGCAACAGTAAGAGCTAACCAAACCCTTTAATTCTGTAGTATCTATGTATTGGTTTGAGTCTGAGGGAGGTTGAGTGGCTGTCCTTTCATGCCAACATATTATTTTTCACTGACAGCAAATGATTTGTGTATGCCTAGTTGTTTGTATTATTGTTGCTTATGATATTTATTATATGTAGAAAAAGATCATTATGAAGACAACAAAACGCTGTAACTGAAATGGACAGCAAAGTTCTCAATAATCCAACTGTTCCAGGTCAACCAGGAGCGAGTAAATAGATGCAGTAGACTAGAGTAGGGTTCACTCAACAGAGAGCTGAACAACACTAACTATGACACCAAATAAAGCTCATTAGAGTAATGGGGATAGTTGGCCCATGAAAGAGACTCTGATAACATGGTCAAATCCTACTTTAATATCGTTATGTCCATGGTACCAATCTATGACCTGAGCCAAATACTTCCTAAATACTTTTGGTGTGCTTCATTTAGGTTCACTTGCTGAGTGAGCATGGTTGTACTTTTGGGACTATTCCATTGGTTCCATTGCACCGGGAAAGTGAAATCTAGTGCAACTCAAGTGATACACTATCTATTTGACCCAGGTCTTTATAGATACATATACAGTATAGCTTCATTTGATGCATCAGATTCCTAGTGCCTATGTAGCGTCAACATCCCATTCATATATCCAGAGTTAATCTTTGATGGGGAGTCATTGGAATGATGTCCCAATGTGTCCCAGTTGCACGCCGTACAGTATGCTATGTGTAGTAGTAGAGCAGGAGCAGTAGCTCAGAGATGTGTTTCCTATGTTACATAACTAGCTGGTATCTATCTAGCCTGGGTGTCAGTCTCATTCACCTTCAGACTGCCAGACAGACTTGAACCCACCTCTGTAGAACAATGTGCTCCTGAAGTTAGTTTCCTCTGGATCCCCAGACTCAGGATTTCAGCAAAGTGAAAGACAGAAAAGCTTTCCAAAAGACTACAGGAGTTTGTATCACATGCCCTGGTGAGCAGACAACTGGAGAATGATATCAGCATATACAGTATAAAGACTGTTTCTTTTCCGTCTTCTTCTACTGCTTGTTTCTTCTTTGTGTTGCTCTCTAAGTGCTGTCAACGAGACGCTGAAAGCTCGGTGTCAGAATGCTGCAATGTGACGGGATGAGTCTGTTCGATGTTGGACGCTCCTCAAACCATGGATAAGTCACTGTTTGGCCATGATGGAGAGGACCAAGGTACAGGCACTGTTACCACAGACCTGAACCACAGACAGTTTCAAGTCCTACCCCACTCTTATCCCAACC
This sequence comes from Oncorhynchus kisutch, assembly GCF_002021735.2. Classification (NCBI taxonomy): domain Eukaryota; kingdom Metazoa; phylum Chordata; class Actinopteri; order Salmoniformes; family Salmonidae; genus Oncorhynchus; species Oncorhynchus kisutch. The sequence continues at coordinate 30,319,568 of NC_034195.2, forward strand.
TTACCAAAAGTTAAGTTCACTGTAAACTACACATTACAAAAAAGCAGCACTGTAACCCTAACCCAAAATGAAGAACTAACAGCTCATGTTATGTCGTTTTTACATCAGGGCCTATCGCTGCCAGTGTTGTCCTTTCTGCCATGGCCATCGTGTGACTAAATGGTTTGGCGTTCAGGATCATGCCTGTTTATCGGAGTCACGTGTTGACGTGTGTATAACACCAAGAACATTATGTAGCCCTGGTACAGGCATGTCCCTGGGGAAATCCTTGATTGTGCTTTAATACATGACTTACTCTTTTGTGTAACTTGACTAGCCTGATTACATTTTGTATACATTTGTACAATAATGATATTTACTGTAAAAAAAGAAAAGGAAAAAAAGAAAGTGAAAAAAGGAGCTATAATGTTTATATAACATGGTTGTGATTCTTGTGCAAATATGAAGTATTCACAATAAACGTATAGTATTGTTATGGTCTATTGATTAGCTGTTCGTTCAACAGGAGAGTCGTTTATGGACATGCAACTTGGCACAGCAGATGGACATAAAAGAACCGCTTACTGTTTGAGGTCCCCTGTTCCCACAAGTAATACTTCAGTAATGATTTATAAATAGTTCATGCTGGAGAGATCAAACAGCGGGTCGCAGATCAGGACAAACATGGTGTTATCTTTCAGCTGCGCAGAGCAAGGTCACGATACTGCTAAAGATGAGGTGAGGGGAGAGGACAACTCTTCCTATCGCTCTGCGAGAACAACTGAGAGTCTCTCACAGCCATTCCACTGTGTTAGGAGCCTTGACACAGAGTCAACTGTACTGCCGCTGACAGGTTAGTAAATAACTCTAATCATGCAGTTACATGGATGTACTGTACAGCACTGGCTTGTAATGTCTGCTTCATGATGAATGTCACTGTATGCCATTCTAATCACTTATCTCTGCCACCTATCAGTGTTTGGTTTAACATCATAAGGTACTGACAGACATGCAATGACCATGTTCTTGTGCTCTCTAGCACACTGATAACAATACGTTTTTCAAAACGCAGTAATGCTCCTCAGATTCTCTGATATACTAATAGGGCATTATGCAACTATGACCAACCATTAGTTACACTGAGTCTGCCCGTTGCAGAGATTTTCACTGTTATTCTTCAAGGCTTGGGATTCATTATGCCAACTTGAGTTGATATTTATTTTCTCATACTGATCATGTGAGTGTGTCACTACTGGACTCCCTAACTGATGATACATCATTCTAAAGCCATAGTACAGGGGTTCTCACTCAGAATGACCTGGTACCAATGGGACATTCTTCAACCACACACTCTAAAGGCCTGCAAACTGTGATGACACCCTTTACATAATGGGATATTTGTGGATGCAAATGTTGTATCTAAGATGCTTTTGGAGAAATATAGTGCATCGCCTTCTTCTTTCTTTAATCAGAATGATTGTTCTAATACCTCAGTGTAATGTGCTGGCAGTGCTGGAACAGCATTACCGTGGACAGGTGTCCATGCAGATGAAAGACAGAGAGATGTGTAGTGACATAGCATGTCCACTGTACCAGACTGTATCCCTGGATGGGCCAAAAGTCCCCTCTCTCTGTGATGTCTTGACAGGGGGAGAAACCGACTTGGCCTATTTTCTGCTCTGGTCAAGCATCTCGGCTCTGACAGGTCAGAGTGTCTTTAGGTTTATGTTGTTGTTTACCCAATGTTATATTTGGATGAATTCAACTACTGCTCGTTTTTTGAGCGTTGTGTTTGTTATACTGGGAAAGGAAAGCTCAAAAGAATCACGTTGGGCTGTACTGGCAGGTCTCGGTGTGTGTGTGAAGGGTTGGTTAGCTTGGGGGGTCTGTGTGTAATGTGACTCCTCATCTGTAGTGATGGGGGTCATAGCCTTTACCATGGCTGCTATCTCCTTACATGCCAGTGCTCAGAGTTAACAGAGACTGAGGAAGAGAGAGAGGAGAGTGGGGGGTGATGAAGGAATTACCTCAACTTCAGAAATGGTCACAGGAAAAAAGCCTTATTTTTGACTGAAATAACATTACCTTACACATAAAGAGTCAGCACACTGCTATGTGTTTCTGAGTTGTGCTATATTGAACTTGGGAACTATGATGTTCAGCTGAGAGAAAGACCAGCACTGTCTCTGATCAGAGCACTGTGCGTTGATATAGACATTTGATCCTCATTAGTAAACTGGCCACAACCACCCTGAGGCCGTAAGAAATACCATGAACCTAACCTTAACCATACGGCCATTAGACCTAGCCTGAATAAACATCTCTAATCAAGCGGCCCTAATTTAGTTGACCTCTGACCTTCATTTTAATTGGTTGTAGATTAGTTGTTCCAGTCAGAGCAGAGGGGAGGGTTTGTTCCCATAAGCAGGGTCATCATTTTTCAAAAGCTATTTTCTTGTTGTCTGTTTGTTTTAGTAAATTACAAATCTACATTGAAGTAAAACACATCTAAATATGACCAAATTGCCTGCTCATGACAAAACCTAATATTATAGTGCTTCCCTCATGGCCCTTTTCATGACGACACTAGTAGCCACGGAAGTGAAAGCTAGCTAACTACCATCCAGAACATTAAGCTAGCCAAGACCAACAACACAAACAAACTGACTATACAGCTATGTGTTGTGAGTGGAGTAACAACGGAATATACATCCACGTGTAGTGAGTGGAGTAACAACGGAATATACATCCACGTGTAGTGAGTGGAGTAACAACGGAATATACATCCACGTGTAGTGAGTGGAGTAACAACGGAATATACATCCACGTGTAGTGAGTGGAGTAACAACGGAATATACATCCACGTGTAGTGAGTGGAGTAACAACGGAATATACATCCACGTGTAGTGAGTGGAGTAACAACGGAATATACATCCACGTGTAGTGAGTGGAGTAACAACGGAATATACATCCACGTGTAGTGAGTGGAGTAACAAACGTACTACACTAAACAAGTTGAATATCTTACCTGTGATGAAAAGTTTCCACACACAGAGCTACATGTATCCTACGTGGATACCGGGTCCCCCAAACTTTTAACCAAAAAGAGTTCTTCAAAGGGTTCTCCTGTGGAGACAGTTGAAGAACCCTTTTAGGTTCTAGATAGTTTAACCCAGCATTTTGGAAGTCAATTTGGAATCAGTCAACAATAAATCCTAACATTCCCCAGTATTCCTTTGATTCTCCTGTGGGTGCTGGAATTAAAGTCAACATTCCCAACCTGACCTACAGGATCAGCAGGATGCAGGGCCCCCAGGTGTGTGTTTGTGTTTGGTGTTACTATCCTTGTGGGGACCAGAAGTCATCACAAGGATAGTAAAACAAAGAAACTTCACAGGTCCCCACAAGGAAAACGTATATTTTAGGCATACAGTAAGGGTTAGGATTATAATTACAGTTAGAGTTAGAAGTAGGGTTAGCTGTTAGCGTTAGAGGTTAGGGAAAATAGGATTTTGAATAGGAATCAATTGCTTGGTCACCTCAAGGATAGTAAAACAAATGTGTGTGCGTGCATGTGTGTGTGTGTGTGTGTGTGTGTGTGTGTGTGTGTGTGTGTGTGTGTGTGTGTGTGTGTGTGTGTGTGTGTGTGTGTGGTGGATTCAAATAAAGTATTTGACACTGTAATGAGTAATCTGTTGGTGGTTTAAGGTACATGGCAGCCATCAGAGTTTAGCACTCTGCCTCTGGCTACCGCCCGGTAAAGTCCCCTTAGACACCCACCACACACACACATACACACACACACACACACACACACACACACACACAGGAGACTGAACAGAGATTCATTTTGTAGAGGGGGGTGCCAGCATGTAGATCATTCCCAGCTGCTGGGTCCCCACTTCTTCAGAGGGTAATCAATCTCATACGGACACACACACAGGGGCATTGCAGAGGGTTGCACTGTGTGTGTGCGTGACCCCACCTGAACCCTGTTTGGCATAGCGTGCATAATGTTTACCATCAACATGCTAATTACAAATATCAGTTCTGACACGAATACACACGCACGTGGTAAAAAAACTGCTTGCCCAGAAAACGTTCACTCCACCCTATCCACAGGGTGAATTAACAATGTCCACCAGACAACACAAGTTGGTTGTCCCAGATGTATGGATGGTGATGGTACATACTCATTACAACAGGCCATGGTGAAATGAACATGAGGCGGTGTTATAGTGATAAGTCATCCCAGTCATTAGTCACCAAAGGCCAATTTTGAGGAAACTGCAGGTATAACACCTTTATCAGCTGGCACAACAATAGTGAAGCAACTCTAGTTCTTTCCTCTTAACGTGGAATGGTCTTGTGTCTTGTATGTAAAACGTGGTCTATTCTCTCTGTGTGTGACATATGTATAGAATGGAAAAGGATGTGTGAGTTAAACCGTTATGGTTAGTGTGATATACAAAAGGATAGGGTATTCTACTCTGGGATTGTTTCACATCAACACCCATAAACACTGGCGACAAAGGACAAACACTGAACACTGAATAACTAAGGTTTGTCTTTGGGTGTCTGCGTGTCTGTGTGCAGATGTGTCATGCCCATAGGGGGCACAAGGGTACATGCCCCCTCAGATGTGTCCTGTATTTAAATTCTTCAGATATGAAATTAATTACTTAACTTCTTTTTAAGCCCATGTTTTATCATAATTATTTATGAAAGATCTGTCAGCGTTATTTTGCAGAGGTGGCACACCGACTGGATCAGGCAAAGAGTACCTCTCCCTATTCCCCCTAGTAAGTGGTTCCTTCCAAGGTGCACCCTGAGATATGCTAGTCAGGATGCTAGGCACTCTAGTGCATGCAGACAGTGTAGACTTGATTTTAGCTGCCGATGAAGGGAATAAATACCACAAAAAAGTTTTGTTTCTCTGCAATACTAGCCACCTAACAATTTTATGAAGTTGGCTATAGCTTGCCAGCTGGAAAGGTTCCCATTCTCCCGACCTCACAACTAGCTACCAAGCCATTTCAGCCATTCAGTCAAGTTAGAGTAGCTTGTCTAACTACCTTAGCTGGCATGCCTACTTTAGAAAAGCAAGTAATTACTAAATGTACTGAATAAGACTCACATTTCTTTCAATCTTTTACCCAGATTTTAGCAGAGATGCATATTTAGTTTCTTAAAAAAAAAACATCAGTCAGCAGGATACAGACTGCTCAAGAGGTACGCTTAGGTATGCAGAAAAATACTTGGTTTAAATGTAATCTGACACCTTATGATAATATTCATAATATTTGTGTATTAATTATGATGCCATGATATGTGCCTGTATTGATGATGTGGGTTATGATCCCATGTCCTGTATTGTAATTTTGATTTAATATTAAGCTCTGACGAAGGCCGTGAGGCCGATATGTAAGCTTATTGAAGATCAGTGATACTATCAAGAGCAGTGTGCGGTTTCCTTTTTCCTTCATCGTTTTCAATTCTTAGCCTTGTTAGCCTAGTGGTTAGAGCGTTGGACTTGTAACCAAAAGGTTGCAAGATCAAATCTCCAAGCTGACAATGTAAAAATATGTTGTTCTGCCCCTGAACAAGGCAGCCAACCCACTGTTTCTAAGCCATCATTGAAAATAAGAATTTGTTCTTAATTGACTTGCCTAGTTAAATAAATAAATCAAATTTGAATGCAGTATATTCAGATGTTTGATTTACAACAGTCAGAATGACATCCTCACTAAAATGACTATTTAACAGGTAAAGAGGTATGCTTAGATAACCTATGCAAGGGGGTTCCCAAACTGTTTCTGAACACAACACCAAATTGACACTAGAAAATGCAGGAGATCCCACTTGGAAAAAATGATATTCCCTAGTTAACTCTGCGTGTTCATATTCTCTCAGTTTTAGGTCTCGCAGGCTAAACTAAAAGGTTGTATTCTATACCCATTTGAGAGAAACAAGTTTTTACTTTCAGGGGACCCCATTTCAATTCCGAGTTTGGGAACCACTGACCTTTGCAGAAAAATATATTTTTGACTGAATTTGTCATAATGATAAAACTGTTCCATCCTCAAGTACTTTGTGTCCCTTCTAAAATAATGGGTTCATGACGCCCCTGTCTGCGTGTGTGTCTGTACATGCACGTATGCCTGCGTGCATGTGTGTGTGTGTATCTGGTGGATTGAAAAGGAGCTGCTGTATATCATTAGGGAGTGTGTGTGTGTATCTGGTGGATTGAAAAAGTGTTGCTGTATATCATTAGGGAGAGTGTGTGTGTCTGGCAACAGTTAAAAGTCTAAAGGCCTTGGTTTACAGACTGGAAGGAGGTTTGACAATGTATATCATGATTGCAACATCAACATTTAGTAGTTTAATTTATAGTTAGCTACAGAACAACACACCATGTTTATGTAGCAGGAGTGTGTGTGTGTGTGTGTGTGTGTGTGTGTGTGTGTGTGTGTGTGTGTGTGTGTGTGTGTGTGTGTGTGTGTGTGTGTGTGTGTGTGTGTGTGTGTGTGTGTGTGTGTGTGTGTGTGTGTGTGTGTGTGTGTGTGTGTGTGTGTGTGTGTGTGTGTGTGTGTGTGTGTGTGGACTGTGCCTGTCAGCACGTTTTAATTAGCAGTGGTGGTCTGACAGGATGTGTGTGTTTGTTTACAGCAGGATCGTCTGACACTGTCTGTGTTTACGCCCTCTAAACAGACACACACACAGCAGGACACAGGAATATGTTTGTAAAAGGATGTTTTTATTTCCTTTACCCCCGATTAGAGGCACATATCTGAGACCCCACTCCCCAAACCCCTCGTCCTTCAGAATCACCCAGTTTAGGCTAGTGGCAAGGCCTCCACATTTTTAAAATGTGTTTTCTTTAGGTCTCTAATGCCTCCTTTTTATGAAATATTTTGCTGCAAAATTGGTTACATTCATAGATATTGTGTCACACCCCTAAACCAGCAGTTCCCAATCGAGGGGTGACGACCCCATGTGGGGTTGACTGATATGAAAATGGGGTCACAGGAGAATTTCCAGAACCCTGAAAAAAATATATATATACAAATACAGAAATATTGTAATATTGTCTTTGTATCTCAAAATCATTGTAATGTGCTTAACCTTAAAAAAAAAAAATGATTAAAATCTCAAGGATAAAATTCAACCAGCGAGCGCCCTTAGATCATGGGAAAAGGCTGCACTTGACCTTTGCACTTGAATCATTCCCACCGTGAATGGCTAAGCCCGCAACGCTATGAAACCACACACTATTGTAGGGACGCTGATACTACCGTCCGCAATTGATTGACTTATCTTCGCTACACATGTCAGGGGATGCTATTCACAAGGACATATTGTTCTGTCTCACGATTCCTGAGCATAAAATGGCATATGGGATGTTCAGTGTGCTGTCTGGCTAAATTGACGAAAAACAGATTCCACATGGGATTCCACATGGGATCGACTGGTGGGCTTTTGCACAGATGGGGCTCCATCTATCACGGGACGGCGGGCAGGTCAAAGGGAATACCCTTCCATCTCCCTCTGAGCATTAATGCTGCTTTCAAAACAACTGGGAACTCGGGAATCTCTGACTTTAGATTTCAGTGCGTTCAAGATAACTGGGAACTCATAAAGAAACAACCTCCTACTGGGATATTTTTTGAACAGTCATCCAACTTGGAATTCCAGCTCGGGAACTTGGGCCTCTTTCGAGAGCTCTGACTTTCCGACCTGAAGTTCACAGACGTCATGATTTGACCTCGTATTTTTACGAGTTCCCAGTTGTCTTGAAATCACCATAGAATTCATGGTAGGCTTCCCTTCACCCGCTCATATCTGGTGAACGGTAGCCCAGGGGTCCTGGGCCAAAAAAGTTATGTAACCCCTGCCCTACACCTAAACAGTGCAGAATAATGCCAAGCTGGAGGGGGATGGGCCACATAAACTCATGTAATCCTATATCACAAGCTCTAATAGACAACTTCCAAGTCAAATGTGCTCTCATTCAGTGCTGTATGGTCCCGCCTGACAAAAATACATACAATTACACATGTATTTTGATGTTGTGGTTATCGTAATCGGCTCTAAGGAAAACAAGTGGGCTCAGACATCAAAATTACATGTTTGGGGTCCAAGGCTCCTTGAAGGATTTTGCATCTTTACCCCTTACTCTTGCAATTTAGTCAGCGGGTCTACCACAGATTATCTTTGGGGCCAGCCTGGATTTGGCTGGCCCCAAATCCAATATGGCTGCCATAATACCATTTGTGGAGGATAAATCACATATATATTTGTAAATTGTATACAACACTCATGCCTATAAAGACTGTTGTGGTGTAAAAAATAAAAATAAAAAGATTCTGCTTCAAATATGGCCAACTGAATTTACTCGTTCGCCTACAAATGAACTACCCTGGTTTAATTTGTGTTGTGTTATTCAGTCTTTAAAAGGGTTTCATAAGGCTCTTGTTATAACTACAACTATGAGTGTGTTTGGATAGCTGATGCCAACTAGCTTTTCAATGTGTGTTCATGTTTTTCACGACACAAGCACATAGCCACTGGGCATAGACGTCAGTTCAACATCTAGTTTGCATTTACATTTGGTTGAGTTGTCAAATAACATGAATTCAACATGAAATCAACAACAAAAATGTAATATCATTGGATTTAGGTTCAAATCTGGGTGAGAAATAGGGCTTCCCGAGTGGCACAGTGGTCTAAGGCACTGCATCGCAGTGCTAGAGGTGTCACTACAGACCCTTGATTGATCCCAGGCTGTGTCGCAGCCGGCTGTGACCAGGGGATCCATGAGGCGGCGCACAATTGGCCCAGCATCGCCCGGGTTAGGGCAGGGTTTGGCAGTTGTACAGTGTTTCCTCCGACACATTGGTGCGGCTGGCTTCTGAGTTAAGTGAGCAGTGCGGTGTGGCAGGGCCATGTTTTGGGGGAGCAAGGCTCTTGACCTTTGACTCCCGTGTCCGTATGAGAGTTGCAGTGATGGGACAAGACTGTAACTACCAATTGGGGGAAAAAAGTGAAAAAAAAGACTTGAGTTGATGACTTTTGCAGCGACAAGGGCAGATTCAGAGGCCATGAAAGGACTGTCACAAACAGATCTGCCCTTACATATTTTCAACACCTAATTGACCTAAGTGTTTTTGTTATATCAAATGTGGCAAAAAGTCATGAAGTCCTACATATTCCTTTACAGAGCATTCAGAAAGCATTCAGACCCCTTGACTTTTTCCACATTTTGTTATGTTATAGCCTTATTGATTGATTAAATTGTTTTTTCCCCTCATCAATCTACACACAATACCACATAAAGGTTTAGTAAAAATGGGTTTTTAGACATTTTTGCTAAATAATTCAAATTAAATCGCATTTACATAGGTATTCAGACTCTTTACTCAGTACTTTGTTGAAGCACCTTTGGCAGTGATTACAGCCTCAAGTCTTCTTGGGTATGAGGCTATAAGCTTGGCACACCTGTATTTGGGGACCTTCTCCCCATTATTCTCAGCAGATCCTCTCAAGCTCTGTCAGGTTGGATGGGGAGCGTCGCTGCACAGCTGTTTTCAGGTCTTTCCAGAGATGTTTGATCAGGTTCAAGTCCGGGCTCTGAATGCCACTCAAGGACATTCAGAGACTTTTCCTGAAGCCACTCCTGCATTGTCTTGGCTGTGTGCTTAGGGACATTGTCCTGTTGGAAGGTGAAACTTCGCCCGAGTCTGAGGTCCTATACTAGAGTTGCTTACCAGGATGATATTGAATGTTCCTGAGTGGCCTATTTACAGTTTTGACTTAAATTAGCTTGAAAATCTATCGCAAGACTTGAAAATGGCTGTGTAGCAATGATCAACAACCAATTTGACAGAGCTTAAAGAATTTTTATTTTAAAAAATTAATAATGTGCAAATATTGTACAATTCAGGTGTGCAAAGCTCTTAGAGACTTACCCAGAAATACTCTGTAATCACTGCTAAAGGTGATTTTAACATGTATTGACCCAGGTGTGTGAATACTTATGTATTTAATTTTCAATATATTTGCCAAATTTTCTACAAACATGTTTTCACTTTGTCATTATTATGTATTGTGTATAGATAGGTAAGAAAAACAAATACATTTGATCCATTTTCAATTCTGGCTGTAACAAAACAAGATGTGGAATAAGTCAAGGAGTGTAAATACTTTCTGAAGGCAGTCGGGTAGGATGGTTATTTGGCCTATATTCACTGTTGGTAGTTGGCTAGGATTCCGGTTTGGGGAAGGCCCAGCAGGAGATGAGGAGAGTGACAGAACCTGTGAGTGTAATCTCAGGTTACCTAGAGGTTACTTAGAGTGTAGGTCATAGACTATGAATATGTTGGTTATGAGGGACGTACACAGCTCCACACAGCTCCACACAGATACACATTTGAAGATGATCCCTGGGCTTTGATGGAAAGTAAAGGTGTTGCAGGGTAGGTGGAACTGATCAAACATGGTGCACAAAGGCCACTCACTCACAGTCAATCCCCAACCATCATACACGTTGACATACAGCATCTTTGCTTAAGTTTGACCAAACTAAGGGGCCTCTTGTTTGCCACAGATGGCATTATGTCCTTAGGGATGTTGGGATTACTGAACAGTTTCCTAGACCAGTGCATGAGTCACCCCAGCATGAGAGCTCATTCTTCACATGCAAGTCCAGTTCAGGTGTCACATGGGCTGGCCAGTCATGGGTAGTAGCAAAATAGGGCAATGCACGGCAGAACTTTCCAGATGGCATTTTGGCTGTTGAATGGCCAAATGACATATGGCAGTCCAGATCCACGGTGTCTCTGTCTTTATTAACTGCCAGAGGGGGGACTGATGGTGGAGTGGGCCTATCACGAACAGTTCTGGGAGATTCAGGAGGTGTGTTGGATTAATGTGGTGAACTTGCATCCTCTCCATACACCACAATGTCATCAAGTCAACATGTACATCAACTCCAGGGCAGACTGGGAGAGTCAAGATGGCATTAACATTTAATAGGCACAATTTTCTATGACATGTGAAGGTCCACTAAGTTAATGGCATTTCTTGTCAATAAGTGTCAGGTTGTGTTGGATCATTGTAGTGAACACCTACCTTATGCGCTTGTCATCATGTGTTTTTGCATCTTCCCCATACACCATAATGTCACCAAGTCAACTCATACGGCAGCTCCAGGGCAGAAAGACAGAATGGTGGACATGATTTTTAATTTTTTTAAAGATGTGCCAGCTCAACCTGAACAGCATTTTTTTTATTTATTTCACCTTTATTTAACCAGGTAGGCTAGTTGAGAACAAGTTCTCATTTGCAACTGCGACCTGGCCAAGATAAAGCATAGCAGTGTGAGCATACAACAAAGAGTTACACATGGAGTAAACAATTAACAAGTCAATAACACAGTAGAAAACGAAGGGGGGGTCTATATACAATGTGTGCAAAAGGCATGAGGAGGTAGGCAAATAATTACAATTTTGCAGATTAACACTGGAGTGATAAAAGATCAGATGGTCATGTACAGGTAGAGATATTGGTGTGCAGAAGAGCAGAAAAGTAAATAAATAGAAACAGTACGGGGATGAGGTAGGTGAAAAGGGTGGGCTATTTACCAATAGACTATGTACAGCTGCAGCGATCGGTTAGCTGCTCAGATAGCTGATGTTTGAAGTTGGTGAGGGAGATAAAAGTCTCCAACTTCAGCGATTTTTGCAATTCGTTCCAGTCACAGGCAGCAGAGTACTGGAACGAAAGGCGGCCAAATGAGGTGTTGGCTTTAGGGATGATCAGTGAGATACACCTGCTGGAGCGCGTGCTACGGATGGGTGTTGCCATCGTGACCAGTGAGCTGAGATAAGGCGGAGCTTTACCTAGCATAGACTTGTAGATGACCTGGAGCCAGTGGGTCTGGCGGCGAATATGAAGCGAGGGCCAGCCGACTAGAGCATACAAGTCGCAGTGGTGGGTAGTATAAGGTGCTTTAGTGACAAAACGGATGGCACTGTGATAGACTGCATCCAGTTTGCTGAGTAGAGTGTTGGAAGCCATTTTGTAGATGACATCGCCGAAGTCGAGGATCGGTAGGATAGTCAGTTTTACTAGGGTAAGCTTGGCGGCTTGAGTGAAGGAGGCTTTGTTGCGGAATAGAAAGCCGACTCTTGATTTGATTTTCGATTGGAGATGTTTGATATGAGTCTGGAAGGAGAGTTTGCAGTCTAGCCAGACACCTAGGTACTTATAGACGTCCACATATTCTAGGTCGGAACCATCCAGGGTGGTGATGCTAGTCGGGCATGCAGGTGCAGGCAGCGACCGGTTGAAAAGCATGCATTTGGTCTTACTAGCGTTTAAGAGCAGTTGGAGGCCACGGAAGGAGTGTTGTATGGCATTGAAGCTTGTTTGGAGGTTAGATAGCACAGTGTCCAAAGACGGGCCGAAAGTATATAGAATGGTGTCGTCTGCGTAGAGGTGGATCAGGGAATCGCCCGCAGCAAGAGCAACATCATTGATATACACAGAGAAAAGAGTCGGCCCGAGAATTGAACCCTGTGGCACCCCCATAGAGACTGCCAGAGGACCGGACAGCATGCCCTCCGATTTGACACACTGAACTCTGTCTGCAAAGTAATTGGTGAACCAGGCAAGGCAGTCATCCGAAAAACCGAGGCTACTGAGTCTGCCGATAAGAATATGGTGATTGACAGAGTCGAAAGCCTTGGCGAGGTCGATGAAGACGGCTGCACAGTACTGTCTTTTATCGATGGCGGTTATGATGTCGTTTAGTACCTTGAGTGTGGCTGAGGTGCACCCATGACCGGCTCGGAAACCAGATTGCACAGCGGAGAAGGTACGGTGGGATTCGAGATGGTCAGTGACCTGTTTGTTGACTTGGCTTTCGAAGACCTTAGATAGGCAGGGCAGGATGGATATAGGTCTGTAACAGTTTGGGTCCAGGGTGTCTCCCCCTTTGAAGAGGGGGATGACTGCGGCAGCTTTCCAATCCTTGGGGATCTCAGACGAGATGAAAGAGAGGTTGAACAGGCTGGTAATAGGGGTTGCGACAATGGTGGCAGATAGTTTCAGAAATAGAGGGTCCAGATTGTCAAGCCCAGCTGATTTGTACGGGTCCAGGTTTTGCAGCTCTTTCAGAACATCTGCTATCTGGATTTGGGTAAAGGAGAACCTGGAGAGGCTTGGGCGAGGAGCTGCGGGGGGGGCGGAGCTGTTGGCCGAGGTTGAAGTAGCCAGGCGGAAGGCATGGCCAGCCGTTGAGAAATGCTTATTGAAGTTTTCGATAATCATGGATTTATCAGTGGTGACCGTGTTACCTAGCCTCAGTGCAGTGGGCAGCTGGGAGGAGGTGCTCTTGTTCTCCATGGACTTCACAGTGTCCCAGAACTTTTTGGAGTTGGAGCTACAGGATGCAAACTTCTGCCTGAAGAAGCTGGCCTTAGCTTTCCTGACTGACTGCGTGTATTGGTTCCGGACTTCCCTGAACAGTTGCATATCACGGGGACTATTCGATGCTATTGCAGTCCGCCACAGGATGTTTTTGTGCTGGTCGAGGGCAGTCAGGTCTGGGGTGAACCAAGGGCTGTATCTGTTCTTAGTTCTGCATTTTTTGAACGGAGCATGCTTATCTAAAATGGTGAGGAAGTTACTTTTAAAGAATGACCAGGCATCCTCAACTGACGGGATGAGGTCAATGTCCTTCCAGGATACCCGGGCCAGGTCGATTAGAAAGGCCTGCTCACAGAAGTGTTTTAGGGAGCGCTTGACAGTGATGAGGGGTGGTCGTTTGACTGCGGTTCCGTAGCGGATACAGGCAATGAGGCAGTGATCGCTGAGATCCTGGTTGAAGACAGCGGAGGTGTATTTGGAGGGCCAGTTGGTCAGGATGACGTCTATGAGGGTGCCCTTGTTTACAGAGTTAGGGTTGTACCTGGTGGGTTCCTTGATGATTTGTGTGAGATTGAGGGCATCTAGCTTAGATTGTAGGACTGGCGGGGTGTTAAGCATATCCCAGTTTAGGTCACCTAACAGAACAAACTCTGAAGCTAGATGGGGGGCGATCAATTCACAAATGGTGTCCAGGGCACAGCTGGGAGCTGAGGGGGGTCGGTAGCAGGCGGCAACCGTGAGAGACTTATTTCTGGAGAGAGTAATTTTCAAAATTAGTAGTTCGAGCTGTTTGGGTATGGACCTGGAAAGTATGACATTACTTTGCAGGCCATCTCTGCAGTAAACTGCAACTCCTCCCCCTTTGGCAGTTCTATCTTGACGGAAGATGTTATAGTTGGGTATGGAAATCTCTGAATTTTTGGTGGCCTTCCTGAGCCAGGATTCAGACACAGCAAGGACATCAGGGTTAGCAGAGTGTGCTAAAGCAGTGAGTAAGACAAACTTAGGGAGGAGGCTTCTGATGTTGACATGCATGAAACCAAGGCTTTTTCGAACACAGAAGTCAACAAATGAGGGTGCCTGGGGACATGCAGGGCCTGGGTTTACCTCCACATCACCCGCGGAACAGAGAAGGAGTAGTATGGGGGTGCGGCTAAAGGCTATCAAAACTGGTCGCCTAGAGCGTTGGGGACAGAGAATAAGAGGAGCAGGTTTCTGGGCATGGTAGAATATATTCAGGGCATAATGCGCAGACAGGGGTATGGTGGGGTGCGGGTACAGCGGAGGTAAGCCCAGGCACTGGGTGATGATGAGAGAGGTTGTGTCTCTGGACATGCTGGTAGTAATGGGTGAGGTCACCGCATGTGTGGGAGGTGGGACAAAGGAGTTATCAGGGGTATGAAGAGTGGAACTAGGGGCTCCATTGTGAACTAAAACAATGATAACTAACCTGAACAACAGTATACAAGGCATATTGACATTTGAGAGAGACATACAGCGAGGCATACAGTAATCACAGGTGTTGAATTGGGAAAGCTAGCTAAAACAGTAGGTGAGACAACAGCTAATCAGCTAGCACAACAACAGCAGGTAAAATGGCGTAGACTAGGCAACGGGGCCAACAGATAAAACAAACAAGCAGAATGGAGTACCGTGATTTATGGACAGTCCAGCGTGCATCAGCTATGTAGCCAAGAGATCAGTGTCCAGGGGGCAGCGGTGGATGGGGAAGGGAAGCTGGACTGGCGAGTGTTATCCAGGTTAAAAAAACGAACAATGACTAAATAGCTTGTAGCTAGTTAGCTGGTTAGCTTCTGGAGGTTCTTGAGTGTGTTCTAAAAATAAATAAAAAATAATAGCGATTCCGTATCACATTGGGTGAGGCAGGTTTCCGGAAGGTATAAACAAATTAAAAGTCAAAAGAGATAGAAAGTAAATATGGGTCCGGTGGGCGTTTGGGACGCGGCGATTCAGGCGGTTAGCAGGCCTGTGCTAACAAGCTAACAGTTTGTAGGCCCGGGCTAGACAAGGTAGCAGTTAGCGGACCGGAGCTGGACAAGCTAGCAGTTAGCAGGCCGAATTAGCAAGCAGGGAGATAGCGAGGGCTAGAGAGTTAGCCTTTGGGGGACGTCGCGATGGGGTGAGTCTGTTTATTCCTCTTCATGCGGTGACATCGATAGACCGGTCGTGGGCCCGGGTATTGTAGCTCAGGAGTATGCTACGGTGGTAGCGCAGGCCGGGCTAGCTTCAAGCTAAGTGGGTGGAAACGCTAGCCAGGGGTGATCATCCAGGGTTGCGGTTTAGCTAGATAGCTAGTTGTGAAGATCCAGCGTATTTGGAAGCTTAGGTTTAGCAAAATGTTTTTAAAGGGATAGCTATGTAAAAAACGAAAAATATGTAAAAAAACGAAAAATATGTAAAAAACGAAAAATAAACAAAATATAAACAAAATATACAGGGACACGACACGACAGGACGACTTACTGCTACGCCATCTTGGGTTCAGCATCTTGGGTTCAGCATAAGAGCGCATACACCAATGAGGATCACAAATGTAGTGAGTCAGCAGAAAGTCATGTTGGATTCTGGCAGCCGCCAGACTAGCAATAAATCAAAGCTTACTTGTAAGTAATATGGAGGTGTGACTACCCATCCCGCATGCGGGAGCGTAATCATCGACTGACACTAATTAGCATAACGCAACGGACATAAATATTCCTAGAAAATATTCCTATTCATGAAAATCACAAATGAAATATATTGAGACACAGTTTAGCCTTTTGTTAATCACCCTGTCATCTCAGATTTTCAAAATATGCTTTACAGCCAAAGCTAAATTTATCGATAGCCTAGCATAGCATTATGTCCAGCTAACAGCAGGTAACTTGGTCACGGAAATCAGAAAAGCAATCAAATTAAATCGTTTACCTTTGATGAGCTTCGGATGTTTTCACTCACGAGACTCCGAGTTGGATAGCAAATGTTCCTTTTTCCCAAAAATATTTTTTTTGTAGGCAAAATAGCTCCGTTTGTTCTTCAAGTTTGGCTGAGAAATCGCACGGAAATCGCAGTCACGAAAACCCGAAAAATATTCCAAATTAGCTCCATAATATCGACAGAAACATGGCAAACGTTGTTTATAATCAATCCTCAAGGTGTTTTTCAAATATCTATTAGATAATATATCCCCCGGGACAATTTGTTTTTCAGTAGGACCGATTGGAATAATGGCTACCTCTGTATTTTACGCGAGAGTCACTCTGGGAGCCATCAGGTGACCACTTGCGCAATGTAGCCGCTTATGGGTATTCTTCAACATAAATGCGTAAAACTATGTCACAATGCTGTAAACACCTTCGGGAATAGGGAGAAAGAGTAATCTGGTTGATAGCCCATTTACTGCTCAATAGGGACACATTAGAACGCAGCGCTTCCAAAACATGAGACACTTCCGGATTGGATTTTATACTCTGTTATACTCACAGATAATATTTGTACAGTTTTAGAAACTTTAGAGTGTTTTCTATCCTAAGCTGTCAATTATATGCATATTCTAGCATCTTCTCCTGACAAAATATCCCGTTTACTACGGGAACGTTATTTTTCCAAAAATGAAAATACTGCCCCCTAGTCACAAAAGGATAACTTATTAAGAGCCCAATCCTGGAGGCACAATTTATCCCACAGTAGGGGCAAGTTGTAGAGCTAGGGAGAGGGTGTCCAGGGTTCTCTTTCCTTTCGTTGTAGCCTCTGAGTTTCCTCATTGATCCTCAGAGGCTTGTGACTTGAAATACTTTGTGTTGCAATACCATGCAGTCTGCTGCTTTTTCTATATCCAGACAATGGTGTTTGAGTGTAATTATGGCAGGCCTATTGGATTCCAAACATAGTTGAATTACACAAAAAATGATATTGTGTGCAGGTCATAATTAGAGTACACAAATCTGAAAGATGTCTTTGATTAAAAGCATGTAAAGTACCAGTCAAAAGTTTCGACACACCTACTCATTCAAGGGTTTTTCTTTATTTGTACAATTTTCTATATTGTAGAATAAGAGTGAAGACATCAAAACTATGAAATAACACATATGAAATCATGTAGTAACCAAAAAAGTGTTAAACAAATCTAAATATATTTTATGTTTGAGATTCTTCAAAGTAGACAACCTTTGCCTTGATGACAGCTTTGCACACTCTTGGCATTGTCTCAACCAACGCATTTCAATTAACAGGTGTTCCTTGTTAACAGGTGTGCCGTGGTCAGATTACACGTATGCTAGGCTACAGGACTTTTTTGCAAGCACGGACTGGAATATGTTACGGGATTCATCCAATGTCATTGAGGTTTATGCTCCCTCAGTCACCGGCTTCATCAATAAGTGCATTGACGTCGTCTTCCTCACAGTCACCATATGTACATTTCCAAACCTTAAGCCATCGATTACAGGCAACATCCGCACTGAGCTAAAGGCTAGAGCTGCCGCTTTCAAGGAGCGGGAAACTAATCAAGAAATCCTGCTATGCCCTCAGACGAACCATCAAACAGGCGCCAATACAGGACTAAGATTGAATCCTACTACACCGGCTCTGACGCTCGTCAGATGTGGCACGACTTATAATGGACTACAAAGGGAAACCCAGCCGTGAGCTGCCCAGTGATGCGAGCCTCCAGACGAGCTAAATGCCTTTTTATGCTCGCTTTTTGAAGCAAGCAACACTGAAGCATGCATGAGAGCACCAGCTGTTGCGGACGACTGTGTGATCACACTCTCCATAGCCAATGTGAGCAAGACTGTTAAGCAGGTCAACATTCACAAAGCCACGGGGCCAGACAGATTACCTGGACGTGTACTCAAAGCATGCGTGGTCCAACTGGCAAGTGTCTTCAATGACATTTTCAACCTCTCCCTGACAGGCTATAATACCTACATGTTTCAAACAGACTGCCATAGTCCCTGTGCCCAAGAAAGCGAAGGTAACCTGCATAAATGATTACCGCACCAGCTGGTCATGGCTCACATCAGCACCATCATGCCGGAAACCCTAGACCCACTCCAATTCGCATACCACCCCAACAGATCCACAGATGACGCAATCTCAATCGCACTCCACACTGCCCTTTTCCACCAGGGACAAAAGGAACACCTAAGTGAGAATGCTGTTCAATGACTACAGCTCAGCGTTCAACACCATAGTGCCAATAAAGCTCATCACTAAACTAAGGACCCTGGAACTAAACACCTCCCTCTGCAACTTGATCCTGGACTTCCTGACGGGCCGCCCCCTGGTGGTAAGGGTAGGCAAAAGCACATCTGCCACGCTGATTCACAACACTGGGGCCCCTCAGGGGTGTGTGCTTTGTCCCCTCCTGTACTCCCTGTTCATCCACGACTGTGTGGCCAAGCACGACTCCAACACCATCATTAAGTTTGCAACAGTGGTAGGCCTGATCACAGACAACGATGAGACAGCTTATAGGCAGGAGGTCAGAGACCTAGCAGTGTGGTTCTAGGACAATAACCTCTCCCTCAATGTGAGCAAGACAAAGGAGCTGGTAGTGGACTATAGGAAAATAAACCAATTAACATCGACAAGGAGATAGTGGAGCGGGTCCACATCAACAAACCAAACACACACACTACACTGGTGCCTGGCAAATTTGGAGGAAATCAAATTACCCCATCTATCCTATTACCCCCTACCCCCTCTACACCAGTGATGCCCAGTTCCAAACCAACATTTTAAGAATGTGCCTGCACCCTTTTAAACTTGCAAATGTGGTAGGTTGAACTGGATGCTTACAAAGTGCCGGTTGAGGAGCTGTTTTTTAATATAGGCCTACTGCACAGTTGAATATTTCACCTTTATTTAACCAGGCAGGCAATTTGAGAACAAGTTCTCCTTTACAATTGCGACCTGGCCAAGATAAAGCAAAGCAGTTCGACACATACAACAACACAGAGTTACACATGGAGTAAAACAAACATATAGTCAATAATACAGTAGAAACAAGTCTATATACGATGTGAGCAAATGAGGTGAGACAAGGGAGGTAAAGGCAAAAAAAAAGGTAATGGTGGCAAAGTAAATACAATATAGCAAGTAAAACACTGGAATGGTAGATTTGCAGTGGAAGAATGTGCAAAAATAATATGTTTTGGTTGGAGTCATTAAAACTCGTTTTTCAACCACTCCACACATTTCTTGTTAACAAACTATAGTTTTGGCAAGTTGGTTAGGACATCTACTTTGTACATGACACAAGTAATTTTTTTCAAACAATTGTTTCCAACAGATTATTTCACTTATTACAATTAGAAGTTTAAATACACTAAGTTGACTGTGCCTATAAACAGCTTGGAAAATTCCAGAAAATTATGTCATGGCTTTAGAAGCTTCTGGTAGGCTAATTGACATTATTTGAGTCAATTGAAGGATCACCTGTGGAAAAATCAGTGCCTCTTTGTTTGACATCATGTGAAAATCAAAAGAAATCAGCCAAGACCTCAGAGAAAAAATTGTAGACCTTCACAAGACTGCTTCATCCTTGGGAGCAATTTCCAAATGCCTGAAGGTACCACGTTCATCTGTACAAACAATAGTTTGCAAGTATAAACACGATGGGCCCACGCAGCCATCATACCCCTCAGGAAGGAGATGCGTTCTGTCTCCTAGAGATGAAAAGTGCAAATCAATCCCAGAGCAACAGCAAAGGACCTTGTGAAGATGCTGGAGGAAACAGGTACAAAAGTATCTATATCCACAGTAAAACGAGTCCTATATCGACGTAACCTGAAAGGCCGCTCAGCAAGGAAGAAGCCACTGCTCAAAAAACCGCCATAAAAAAGCCAGACTACGGTTTGCAACTGCACATGGGGACAAAGATCGTACTTTTTTAAGAAATGTCCTATGGTCTGATGAAACAAAAATAGAACTGTTTGGCCATAATGACCATCGTTATGTTGGGAGGAAAAACGGGGAGGCTTGCAAGCCGAAGAACCCCATCCCAACCGTGAAGCACGGGAGTGGCAGTATCATGTTGTGGGGGTGCTTTGCTGCAGGAGGGACTGGTGCACTTTACAAAATAGATTTCATCATGGAAAAGTATGTGTCAGTCAGGAAGTTAAAGCGTGGTCACAAATGGGTCTTCCAAATGGACATTGACCCCAAGCATACATCCAAAGTTGTGGCAAAATGGCTTAAGGACAACAAAGTCAAGGTATTGGAGTGGCCGTCACAAAGCCATGACTTCAATCCCATAGAAAATGTGTGGGCAGATCTGAAAACGCGTGTGCGAGCAAGGAGGCCTACAAATCTGACTCAGTTACACCAGCTCTGCCAGGAGGAATGGGCCAATATTCACCCAACTTATTGTGGGAAGTTTGTGGAAGGCTACCCGAAACGTTTGACCCAAGTACAACAATTTAAAGGCAACGCTACCAATTACTAATTGAGTGTATGCAAACATCTGACCGACTGGGAATATGATGAAAGAAATAAAAGCTGAAATAGATCATTCAGTTTACTATTATTCTGACATTTCACATGATTAAAATAAAGTGGTGATCCTAACTGGCCTAACACATGGAATTCTTACTAGGATTAAATGTCAGGAATTGTGAAAAGTTCAATGTATTTGGCTAAGGTGTATGTAAACTTCCGACTTCAACTGTATATATTTATTACCTTTTTCACAGTTTTCATGATTTACAATTTCAGACAAGGCAATGGCAAGTCAAACCCAATGTCCAAACAACTCATGCCTCTATTCAGTCTTAAATGGTTCCAGTTGTATGTAACAGTGAGCTAGCTACTAAACAACAAAAAAAGACCCTGTCTTTCAAAGATAATTTGTAAAAATCCAAATAACTTCACAGATCTTCATTGTAAAGGGTTTAAACACTGTTTCCCATGCTTGTTCAATGAACCATAAACAATTTATGAACATGCACCTGTGGAACGGTCGTTAATACACTAACAGCTTACAGACGGCAGGCAATTAAGGTCACAGTTAATTAAGATAACTTAGGACACTAAAGAGGCCTTTCTACTGACTCTGAAAAACACCAAAAGAAAGATGCCCAGGGTCCCTGCTCATCTGCGTGAACGTGCCATAGATATGCTGCAAGGCGGCATGAGGACTGCAAATGTGGCCAGGGCAATAAATTGCAATGTCCATACTGTGAGACGCCTAAGACAGCGCTACAGGGAGACAGGACGGACAGCTGATCATCCTCGCAGTGGCAGGCCACGTGTAACAACACCTGCACAAGATCGGTACATCCGAACATCACACCTGCGAGACAGGATGGCCACAACAACTGCCCGAGTTACACCAGGAACGCACAATCCCTCCATCAGTGCTCAGACTGTCCGCAATAAGCTGAGAGAGGCTAGACTGAGGGCTTGTAGGCCTGTTGTAAGGCATGTCCTCACCAGACATCATTGGCAACAACATCGCCTTTGGGCACAAATCCACAGGACTGGCAAAAAGTGCTCTTCACTGACGAGTCGCGTTTTTGTCTAACCGGGGGGGGATGGTCGTATTCACATTTATCGTCGAAGGTTTAAGCGTTACACCGAGGCCTGTACTCTGGAGCTGGGTTCGATTTGTAGATGGAGGGTCCATCATAGTTTGGGGTGGTGTGTCACAGCATCATCGGACTGAGCTTGTTGTCACTGCAGGCAATCTCAACTCTGTGCGTTACAGGGAAGATATCTTCCTCCCTCATGTGGTACCCTTATTGCAGGCTCATCCTGGCATGACCCTCCAGCAGTTTGACAATGCCACCAGCCATGCTGCTTGTTCTGTGCATGATTTCCTGCTAGTCAGGGATGTGACTGTTCTGACATTGCCAGCGAAGAGCCCGGATCTCAATCCCATTGAGCACGTCTTGGACCTGTTGGATCGGAGGGTGAGGGCTAGGGCCATTCCCCCCCAGAAATGTCTGGGAACTTGCAGGTGCCTCGGTGGAAGAGTGGGGTAAAATCTCACAGCAAGAACTGGCAAATCTGGTGCAGTCCATGAGGAGGAGATGCAGTGCAGTACTTAAAACCTCTTATGGCTGCATCCCTTGTTCTCAATTTCCGCCTGAAGACATACCCTAATCTAACTGCCTGTAGCTCAGCCCCAGATGCAGGGTTATGCATATTCTTGGTATCATTTGAATGGTAATATTCTGAAGTTTGTGGAAATGTTAATTGAAAGTAGGAGAATATAACACAGTAGATCTGGTGGAAGAAAAGAGAAAGAAAGCATACGTTTTCTGTTTTTTATTGTTGTAGCATCATCTTTCACATGTACTAGAATAGCCACACAGCAAGATAGGATGCCGGAGATAATGTGATGGATAACACAATGGGGCAACTGTAGGTGTGCAAAGTTTCAGACTGATTACTTCAGGAATGGGTGAGCTACATGACATTTAGCATGAAGTCACCCAGGAGTCCTTGCAGAAACAGCTCCTCAGTTCCTGTTTGAATCATAACACAAAAAATCTGTCTCACTTTCACTTTTTCACTTTCACTTTAGACTTTGACTTCGCTTTTCCTGATTTATTCGCCATGATATCTTCAATGAAATCGTTGAAAATACAACTTTCTGAAATACTGCTGTGCGTAACAAGCCTCACAGCAACTCCTCTGATAGTCAAGGCGAGAATGGAGTTCCTTACGCGTGCATTTACAAACAAGGAATGGTGGTCCAACCCAAAACCATTACATACTGGCGTTTACCTCAGCTCATTGGCTATCTACCCAGCTAGATTTCAAGAAGATCAGTGGTCATTGGGCAGAAATACAGTCAATCAATGAAGCTTCGCTAAAATTATTGGTGCGCAAGGAAGTAATTGCTCGTTGTCTTCAAATCAGTTCACTTCGGTCAATACTCCCCGCAAAAAAATAATGACGTTTGGCTGTGTTGCAAACATCCAGAGGAATGCACTGAAACCAACCATGACTAGATAAACAATTGTTTACGTGTGTAATTACGTTGAATGCTCCGTAAAAAATTGATAGAGATGGAATTCACGGCACAAATGGTTTACAAAATGTTTCGATTTAGGCTATAAAAATGGATTTTATCAAAGATAATGGCACTTCATTTGATCACTGGGACCCGCAGGAAGAGAAATAAGAGCAAGATATCAGAATGTAAGTCATAATTTTACCTTCAGATGTGAATGTGTAAAAACTGTCATGGTGGAAAATGTTTCTGTTGTTGATCGCTCTTCTCAAACAAAAGCATGGTATTTGTTCTCTGTAATAGCTATTTTAAATTGGAAAACGTAGTTTGAAGGATGTAAGACACTTGCATTTTCAAGAATGTTTAATGTTACGACCTTGCATTTTTAGTTGTCACATCAAGGGAAATTTCCCCTGATGTTGATCCCTGTACAGGGATCGCAGCCATATTAATGCAGCTGGTGGCCATACCAGATACTGACTGTTACTTTTGATTTTGACCCCCCCTTTGTTCAGGGACACATTATTCCATTTCTGTTAGTCACATGTCTGTGGAACCTGTTCAATTTGTCTCAGTTGTTGAATCTTGTTATGTTCATACAAATATTTACACATGTTCAGTTTGCTGAAAATAAACCAGTTGACAGTGAGAGGACGTTTACTTTTTTTGCTGAGTTTAGAACTTTAATCTTAGTCTAATTTCAAAACACACACACAAACACTTCTATATCAGATCGTTATAGAGGACTAATGGAGATTTCTGCAAACCATAACATCTGAATGATCCCAACACATCTGCTGCTACAGTGCTACAGTACTTACATGTGTGTGTGTGTGTGTGTGTGTGTGTGTGTGTGTGTGTGTGTGTGTGTGTGTGTGTGTGTGTGTGTGTGTGTGTGTGTGTGTGTGGTTATGAGAGTTTAAGACCCTGTTTCATTGGTATGGATGGTTTATTATCAAAGAGCATGACTGGTTTATAATAATAATACAAAACCACCTATCAGTCATCTGCAGAGCGAGAGAATAGAGAGAGAGAGAGACATGGAGATGCATAGAGTGTGTGTGTGTGTGTGTGCATTTAGGAGCGATGACATGATGAGGGGGTGATGACGTGATGAGATTCCCCATGTCCCAGGAGATATGGAGGAGCGGAGGTTTAGGATGCTGTGTGTCCTCCATGAAGACAGGGCTGTTTGTAAAAGCTGAGATAACTCCTGACACTCCGACTCATGGGGGACCTTTTCCACTAATTAATACCTAATGATTTTCCTCATCACTTTTTCACTGAGATATTAACTGAGTGTACAAAACATTAGGAACACCTTTACCTAATATTGAGTTGCATCCCGTTTTGTCCCTTTAGAACAGCCTCAATTCGCCGGGGCATGAACTCTACAGGGACAATTGCCCACGTTGACTCCAATGCTTCCCACAGTTGTGTCAAGTTGGCTGGATGTCCTTTGGATGGTGAACCGTTCTTGATACACATGGGAAATTGTTGAGCGTGAAAAACCTAGCAGCATTGCATTTCTTGACATACTCACCTACTACCATACCCCGTTCAACTGCACTTAAATATTTTATCTTGCAAATGTACCTTCTGAATGGCACACGTACATGATCCATCTCTCAAAGTAAAAAACATATTCTTTAACCTGTGTCCTCCCCTTCATCTACACGGATTGAAGTGGATTTAACATTTGATAATAATAGGGGATCATAGCTTTCACATGGTCAGTCTATGTCATGGAAAGAGCAGGTGTTCCTAATGTTTTGTACACTCAGTGTACCATGAGTTGTTAAACAGTGAGTGAGTGTAGTAGAGGAATAAAGTGGGAGGAGAGCGCTGAGATGGAGAGGGAGAGAGAGAGAGATCCATAGTGTGTTTCTACTGAGAGTCATCTGTGCTGTAGCTGAGTGAACAACCCCAGTACCTCCGTCCCGCTGTCTGGACCTTGTCAACGAAAGACAACACCGTTACTATTATTGGGATATCAATAATCGTTTATAACGTGAACAGCCTTTGCAGCAACTATGTGGATTTACAACATTATTTTTAGTCTCTTAATCGTCTGTTATTCAGGTAAGTTTGGGAGACAGTCACCAGGGCATTTTAGACTTTATGATTGTAGGCTAATTGAGATTCAGCAGTTTGTTGTAGAACTTTTCTCCTCGCCCTACTAGCGTAGCCTAATGTCGATTGGTGGATGTGATTTTCTACAAAACAACACATCATAATCATCTGTTTAAATCTGTTACCTTTCAAGTTAGCTTGTCAAGTTTAAACTGTAAAAAAAAAAAATATCTGCGCAGCTTTCTGTGAGGCATATAGAAACCTTAGAGCCCATCTCTGTGATGGTTCTACAGCAAACTTTCGTAACATCATTTTTTAAAAGCCAATTTAAAAGCCAATTAAGAACCTGTGCGTTTTATGTAAAACTATGTATATCGAGCTGAAGCGCTAGACGTAACTCTCTCTGCTCTCATGTGTCTATTCCGCTTGATGTGTTGGTGGAAATAGGCTAAATTCATACACGTTACACTCAGACGAGTCTGACGTGAACTCGCTGATCCCAGCCAGCATTCACCATTTAGAAAGAACATAATGTTTGCTATAGGCTATTGATACTACTTGTATAGGTATTCTTCCATAATGTGGCTCTTATTAGGCCATACATTTATACACTTTTATTGAGGAGGAGAATACTGGAGTATTAAGACTAAACAGAGACACAGCCTGACAGTCTGCTACTGTGCTGTTTATGTGTGAGTCAACACTACATTGTGTGTGTAGTGTGTGTGTGTGGGGGGGGGGGGGGGGGGGGGGGGGGGGGTGAGAACCACAGCATTGAGTGGATTTGGAACAACATGAGCATATCAGTCCCTGTTGGAGAGGAAGGGGTGGAAAGAAACTATGTGCATGTGTGAGAGAAAGAGAGAGAGAGGAAGGGTAGGGGTGGTAGGTAAGTAAGTGTGTCCCAGCTGAAACGGAGAGGAGAAGAAATAATTATCTGTCCGTCTGTATGTATGTCAGTAAGGGGACAAGGAGTGATGAGTGTGCATCTCATTAAGACATTCATATTAATGGGGGTAAAACCATGCTAATTTAAACATCATGATGCTGCTGGGTTTGTCTCAGTCCTGATGGGAACATCAATACAGCCTCACTGGACAGGGGCTGGACACTGCATTCAACACCTGAATTTCATACTGTGTGTGTGTTAGAGTGCAGGAGGAATGCATTACAGGACTACCAGAGGAGTGATGGCGTGAGATTGGTCCAACTGCCAGACTCTGCCCTCCATACCAAAAGCAGGAAGTTGAGCATTGTGAAGTGTGCCCGTGGTTGCAGCCGCAACAAGATACTGCTCTTCACCTGCAGGTAGGTGTGGTGCATATGTGACCAACTCCTGGGTATAGCAACAATTTTTGCGCTTGCAGCTTCATATTCTATGTGTCTATGACCATGTTTACATGCAAACCAATATCCCGGTATTATTCAGGATACTGAAGTATTCTGTTTTTGAGTTGATGCAAATAAACCTATCCCGTTTACAATAACCCAAAATAGTTTGTGTCCCGGTTATGAGAAACGCGGACAAATGCCTGGGATAGGCTGATCTAAGATGGGATAGTGTGGGATGTAGGCATCTTATCCTGTTTACTGTTGTTTTAGTTTCACATGTCATGTGTGTTGTGTGATGATGTTTTATCTGTTTGTCAAACCACTTGAAAAAGAATGCTACCTGCACAGTTTTATACCCCATAATAATTCAGCCTACTATAATTAATTTACTATAATTTACTACTAGCAACTTTCACCCCTAATTTAGACAAGTTTCTGCTTATAATTTACAACATTTGGTAGGCCATATTATAATTCCCGACATTTGGTAGGTCATTTGTTTGTCAAATATAGTTTGAAACATGGAACTTCTCTTCAGTCTTAACTTGTTGCCCCAGAAGACTAAATAAAGAAGTGCTCACTGGTAACAGTGGCGGTAGGTGTTGTTTAAGATGAGGGAGGACGATTATTTTTTCATGAGCATGGCCTTATTTCTATTACAGCATATTGGATGACTGTCATTCATATTCCATTCACCCAGCTCAATGTAACATCAATAGGTTTAGGCTACTGCACGGTGCTAACATTTTCCCTATACCCATCATGAGGTTGCTACAACATAGCCTATGAATGAAAATTTACAATGTAGGTGCACAGGTCAAGAGAAATTGAGTAATCAAGGTGACAGACATTGACACATTAAATACCACCTAGCACAATTTTTGCCTGCATCTAGCTGATCTAGTGTGTAATCATTTGTCCAACAGTTGCAAACGAGAGTTTCTATTGGTGTAACGTTCGTCGTCTTCCTCTGATGAGGAGTAAGAGAGGTCGGACCAATTTTCAGCGTGGTATGTGTCCATATTTATTCAAACGAACACGGAAATAACAAAATAACAAAGAGAAACGACCGAAAACCGTTCTGGCTGGTGCAGACACACAACAGAAAACAGAAAACAATCACCCACGAAACTTAATAGAAAACAGGCTCCCTAAATATGGTTCTCAATCAGGGAAAACGATTGACAGCTGCCTCTGATTGAGAACCATACCAGGCCAAACACAGAAATAGCAAATCAAAAACTAACATAGACAACCCACCCAACTCACGCCCTGACCATACTAAAACAAAGACATAATAAAAGAACTAAGGTCAGAACGTGACAATTGGACAGATTCAGGTATGTTTATCCCTGTTTTGTTCAGTTTGCTTCCATTTAAGAAATGTTTTTCAACAGAATTTGCAGTATGAATACACCCCTGATCACACGCAATCACAGTTCACTTTCATAGCAGCCAGATTATTTTATAAATCCTTCTTTCATCTATGCACTCTCCTCCTCTCACCTTTTCTCTTCACTTGTTGACTCCAGTGCACAACACATTACCTTTCCAAGCCAAACCTTAATTTCATAACCGCTAACAAATACACACGGCCTACATCATTGTCACCATTTTATCTAATGTCAAGGCAACAACATAGCTACTAGATCTAACATGTTAGTAAACCCGCTACAATCATGCAGTAGGAAAATTGCAATTGGCTCAGAACATGGCAACACGGATGGCCCTTGTATGTACACAGAGAGCTAATATTAATTAATTTGCATGTCAATCTTTCCTGGCTCAAAGTAGAATAGAAATTGACTTAATCAATATTTCTATTTACAGTACCATGCAAAAGTCTTTGTGTTTTTCCTATTTTGTGGCATTACAACCTGTAATTCAAATGTATTTTTATTTGGATTTCATATAATGGACATACACAAAATAGTCCAAATTGGTGACGTGAAATGAAAGAAATTACTTGTTTAAAGAAATGTTGTAACGACGTTCTTCGTTTGTTGAAGGAGAGTCGGACCGAAATGCGGCGTGGTGGTTAATCATGATCTTTAATGGAAAAGTGACGATACATGAAAACTGTACAAAATACGAAAACAACAAACGGAACGTGAAACTTATTACAGCCTATCTGGTGAACACTACACAGAGGCAGGAACAATCACCCACGAAAGACAAAGCGAACTCAGGCTACCTAAATACGGTTCCCAATCAGAGGCAACGAGAAGCACCTGACTGCTGATTGAGAACCGCCTCAGGCAGCCAAGCCTATACAACACCCCTAAACCCCTCCCAAATACTACAAACCCCAATACGAAACACAACACACAAACCCATGTCACACCCTGGCCTGAACAAATAATTAAAGAAAACACAAAATACTAAGACCAAGGCGTGACAGAACCCCCCCCCCCAAGGTGCGGACTCCCGGACGCACCTCAAAACCATAGGGAGGGTCCGGGTGGGCGTCTGTCCATGGTGGTGGCTCCGGCTCGGGACGTGGACCCCACTCCATAAATGTCATAGTTCCTCCCCTTCGCGTCCTGGGATAATCCACCCTCGCCGCTGACCATGGCCTAATAGTTCTCACCCAGAACCCCACAGAACTGAGGAGCAGCTCGTGACTGAGGGGCATCTCGGGACTGAGGGACAGCTCGGGACTGAGGGACAGCTCGGGACTGAGGGGCAGCTCGGGACTGAGGGGCAGCTCGGGACTGCGGGGCAGCCCGGAACTGAGGGGCAGCTCGGGACTGAGGGGCAACTCGGGACTGAGGGGCAGCTCGGGACTGAGGCAGCTCGGGACTGAGGGGCAGCTCGGGACTGAGGGGCAGCCCGGAACTGAGGGGCAGCCCGGAACTGAGGGGAAGCCCAGTACTGAGAGGAAGCCCAGCACTGAGAGGAAGCCCAGTACTGAGATGAAGCTCAGGTAGGTAGTAGGCTCCGGTAGATCCTGGCTGGCTGGCGGATCTGGAAGATTCAGGTTGACTAGCAGATCTGGAAGATTCTGGTTGACTGGCAGATCTGGAAGAATCTGGTTGACTGGCAGATCTAGAAGATCATGGCTGACTGGCGGATCTAGCTGCTCTATGCAGACTGACAGCTCTGACTGCTCCATGCAGGCTGACAGCTCCTTGCAGACTGGCAGCTCTGGCTGCTCCATGCAGGCTGACAGCTCTGACTGCTCCATGCAGGCTGACAGCTCCTTGCAGACTGACAGCTCCTTGCAGACTGACAGCTCCGACTGCTCCATGCAGGCTGACAGCTCCTTGCAGACTGACAGCTCCTTGCAGACTGGAAGCTCCTTGCAGACTGGCAGCTCCTTGCAGACTGACAGCTCTGGCTGCTTCATGCAGGCTGACAGCTCTGACTGCTCCATGCAGGCTGACAGCTCCTTGCAGACTGACAGCTCCTTGCAGACTGACAGCTCCCTGCAGACTGGCAGCTCCTTGCAGACTGGCAGCTCCTTGCAGACTGACAGCTCCTTGCAGACTGACAGCTCCCTGCAGACTGACAGCTCCCTGCAGACTGACAGCTCTGACTGCTCCATGCAGGCTGACAGCTCCTTGCAGGCTGACAGCTCCTTGCAGACTGGCAGCTCCTTGCAGACTGGCAGCTCCTTGCAGACTGACAGCTCCGACTGCTCCATGCAGGCTGACAGCTCCTTGCAGACTGACAGCTCCTTGCAGACTGGCAGCTCCTTGCAGACTGACAGCTCTGGCTGCTTCATGCAGGCTGACAGCTCTGACTGCTCCATGCAGGCTGACAGCTCTGACTGCTCCGTGCAGGCTGACAGCTCCTTGCAGACTGGCAGCTCCTTGCAGACTGACAGCTCCGACTGCTCCATGCAGGCTGACAGCTCCTTGCAGACTGACAGCTCCTTGCAGACTGGCAGCTCCTTGCAGACTGGCAGCTCCTTGCAGACTGACAGCTCTGGCTGCTTCATGCAGGCTGACAGCTCTGACTGCTCCATGCAGGCTGACAGCTCCTTGCAGAGTGACAGCTCCTTGCAGACTGACAGCTCCCTGCAGACTGGCAGCTCCTTGCAGACTGGCAGCTCCTTGCAGACTGACAGCTCCTTGCAGACTGACAGCTCCCTGCAGACTGACAGCTCCCTGCAGACTGACAGCTCTGACTGCTCCATGCAGGCTGACAGCTCCTTGCAGGCTGACAGCTCCTTGCAGACTGGCAGCTCCTTGCAGACTGGCAGCTCCTTGCAGACTGGCAGCTCCTTGCAGACTGACAGCTCCGACTGCTCCATGCAGGCTGACAGCTCCTTGCAGACTGACAGCTCCTTGCAGACTGGCAGCTCCTTGCAGACTGGCAGCTCCTTGCAGACTGACAGCTCTGGCTGCTTCATGCAGGCTGACAGCTCTGACTGCTCCATGCAGACTGGCAGCACCCTGCAGACTGACAGCTCCTTGCAGACTGACAGCTCCCTGCAGACTGGCAGCTCCTTGCAGACTGGCAGCTCCTTGCAGACTGACAGCTCTGGCTGCTTCATGCAGACTGACAGCTCTGACTGCTTCCTGCAGACTGACAGCTCTGACTGCTCCATGCAGGCTGACAGCACCCTGCAGACTGGCAGCTCAGGCTGCTTCAAACAGGCAGGAGGCTCCGGCAGCGCAGGAGAGGAGGAAGGCTCTGGCTGTGCTAAACAGGCGGGAGACTCCGACAGCGCAGGAGGGAAGGAAGGCTCTGGCTGTGCTGAACAGGCGGGAGACTCCGACAGCGCAGGAGGGAAGGAAGGCTCTGGCTGTGCTGAACAGGCGGGAGACTCCGACAGCGCAGGAGAGGCGAGGCGCACTGTAGGCCTGATGCGTGGTGCGGGCACTGGTGATACTGGAGCGAGGACATGCACAGGAAGCCTGGTGCGGGGAGCTGCTACCGGAGGACTGGTGTGTGGAGGTGGCTCTGGATAGACCGGACCGTGCAGGCGCACTGGAGCTCTTGAGCACCGAGCCTGCCCAAGCTTACCTGGCTCGATGCCCACTCTAGCCCGGCAAATACGAAGGGCTGGTATGAACCGTACCGGGCTATGCACCCGCACTGGAGACACCGTGCGCTCACTAGCATAACACGGTGCCTGCCCGGTCTCTTTAGCCCACCGGAAAGCACAGGGAGTTTGCGCAGGTCTCCTACCTGGCATAGCCATACTCCCTGTAAGCCCCCCCCCAATAATTTTTTTGGGTTGCTTCTCGGGCTTCCTTGCCAACCGTGTTCCCTCGTATCGCCGGCTCCTATCTCCTGCTGCCTCTGCTTCCTCCTTGGGGCGGCGATATTCACCAGGCTGAGCCCAGGGTCCTCTTCCGTCTAATATCATCTCCCAAGACCAGAAGTCCTTATATCGCTGCTCCTCATGATTAACAGGGAGAGTTGGCTCAGGTCTGACTCCTGACTCTGCCACTCTCTCCCTGAGCCCCCCCCCCCCCAATACATTTTTTGGGGTGACTTTTGGGTTTCGCTCTGCGCCGCCGTGTTTTCCTTTTCGACTCCATTCGCCTATAGCCTTCTTCGCACTGCTCAAGCGAATCCCATGCGGGCTCCTGCACTCTCTCTGGGTCGGCCGCCCACCTGTCGATTTCTTCCCACGTCGTATACTCCATGCCATTGCTGTCCATAACGTCCTCCTTTCGCTGCTCCTGCCTGTTACCACGCCGCTCGGTCCGTATGTGGTGGGTGATTCTGTAACGACGTTCTTCGTTTGTTGAAGGAGAGTCGGACCGAAATGCGGTGTGGTGGTTAATCATGATCTTTAATGGAAAAGTGACGATACATGAAAACTATACCAAATACGAAAACAACAAACGGAACGTGAAACTTATTACAGCCTATCTGGTGAACACTACACAGAGACAGGAACAATCACCCACGAAAGACAAAGCGAACTCAGGCTACCTAAATACGGTTCCCAATCAGAGGCAACGAGAAGCACCTGACTGCTGATTGAGAACCGCCTCAGGCAGCCAAGCCTATACAACACCCCTAATCAGCCGCGATCCCAAATACTACAAACCCCAATACGAAACACAACTGGTGCAACCAATTACCTTCAGAAGTCACATAACTAGTTAAATAAAGTCCACTTGTGCAATCTAAGTGTCATGTGATCTGTCACACGATCTCAGTATATATAGACCTGTTCTGAAAGGCCCCAGAGTCTGCAACACCACTAAGCAAGTGGCACCACCAAAAAAGCGGCACTATGCAGACCAATGAGCTCTCCAAACAGGTCAGGGACAAAGTTGTGGAGAAGTACAGATCAGGGTTGGGTTATAAAAAAATATCAGAAACTTTGAACATCCCACGGTGCACCATTAAATCCATTATTAAAAAATTGAAAGAATATGGCACCACAACACACCTGCCAAGAGAGGGCCGCCCACCAAAACTCACAGACCAGGCAAGGAGGGCATTTATCAGAGAGGCAACAAAGAGACCCAAGATAACCCTGAAGGAGCTGCAAAGCTCCACAGCAGAGATTGGAGTACCTGTCCATAGGACCACTTTAAGCCATACACTCCACAGAGCTGGGCTTTATAGAAGAGAGGCCAGAATAAAGCAATTGCTTAAAGTGTTTGCCAAAAGGCATGTGGGAGACTCCCCAAACATATGGAAGAAGGTGCTCTGGTCAGATGAGACTAAAATTGAACTTTTTGGCCATCAAGGAAACCGCTATGTCTGGGGCAAACCCAAGACCTCTCATCCCCCATGAACACCATCATGTTTTTCATCATCAGGGACTGGGAAACTGGTCAGAATTGAAGGAATGATGGCACTAAATACAGGAAAATTATAAACCTGTTTCACTCTTCCAGAGATTTGAGACTGGGACAGAGGTTCACCCTCCAGCAGAACAATGACCCTAAGCATACTGCTAAAGTAACTCCCAAGTGGTTTAATTAAAGGGAAACATTTAAATGTCTTGGAATGGCCTAGTCAAAGCCCAGACCTCAATCCAATTAAGAACCTGTGGTTTGACTTAAAGATTCCTGTACTCCAGCGGAACCCATCCAACTTGAAGGAGCTGGAGCAGTTTTGCCTTGAAGAATGGGCAAAGATCCCAGTGGATAGATGTGCCAAACTTATAGAGACAAACCCCAAGAGACTGTAATTGCTGCAAAAGGTGGCTCTACAAAGTATTCTTGGGGGGGGTTAATAGTTATGAATGCTCAAGTTTTCCTTTTTTTGTCTTATTTCTTGTTTGTAAAACAATAACAAATATTCAGCATCTTCAAATTGGTAAGCATGTTGTGTAAATCAAATTATACAAACCCCCCAAAAATCTATTTTAATTCCAGGCGACAAAAGAGGGGAAAAATTACAAAATAAATACAAAAGAACTGCTGTTTTTTTCTTTGTATTGTCTTTTACCAGATCTATTGTGAATTTTCTCCTACATTCCTTTCACATTTCCACAAACTTGTGTTTCCTTTCAAATGGTACCAAGAATATGCATATCCTTGCTTCAGGTCCTGAGCTACAGGCAGTTAGATTTGGGTATGTCATTTTAGGTCCTGAGCTACAGGCAGTTCGATTTGGGGATGTCATTTTAGGTCCTGAGCTACAGGCAGTTAGATTTGGGGATGTCATTTTAGGTCCTGAGCTACAGGCAGTTAGATTTGGGTATGTCATTTTAGGTCCTGAGCTACAGGCAGTTAGATTTGGGTATGTCATTTTAGGTCCTGAGCTACAGGCAGTTAGATTTGGGGATGTCATTTTAGGTCCTGAGCTACAGGCAGTTAGATGTGGGTATGTCATTTTAGGTCCTGAGCTACAGGCAGTTAGATTTGGGGATGTCATTTTAGGTCCTGAGCTACAGGCAGTTAGATTTGGGTATGTCATTTTAGGTCCTGAGCTACAGGCAGTTAGATTTGGGTATGTCATTTTAGGTCCTGAGCTACAGGCAGTTAGATTTGGGTATGTCATTTTAGGTCCTGAGCTACAGGCAGTTAGATTTGGGTATGTCATTTTAGGTCCTGAGCTACAGGCAGTTAGATTTGGGGATGTCATTTTAGGTCCTGAGCTACAGGCAGTTAGATTTGGGGATGTCATTTTAGGTCCTGAGCTACAGGCAGTTAGATTTGGGGATGTCATTTTAGGTCCTGAGCTACAGGCAGTTAGATTTGGGTATGTCATTTTAGGTCCTGAGCTACAGGCAGTTAGATTTGGGGATGTCATTTTAGGTCCTGAGCTACAGGCAGTTAGATGTGGGTATGTCATTTTAGGTCCTGAGCTACAGGCAGTTAGATTTGGGGATGTCATTTTAGGTCCTGAGCTACAGGCAGTTAGATTTGGGGATGTCATTTTAGGTCCTGAGCTACAGGCAGTTAGATTTGGGTATGTCATTTTAGGTCCTGAGCTACAGGCAGTTAGATTTGGGTATGTCATTTTAGGTCCTGAGCTACAGGCAGTTAGATTTGGGTATGTCATTTTAGGTCCTGAGCTACAGGCAGTTAGATTTGGGTATTTCATTTTAGGTCCGGAGCTACAGTCAGTTAGATTTGGGTATGTCATTTTAGGTCCTGAGCTACAGGCAGTTAGATTTGGGTATGTCATTTTAGGTCCTGAGCTACAGGCAGTTAGATTTGGGTATGTCATTTTAGGTCCTGAGCTACAGGTAGTTAGATTTGGGTATGTCATTTTAGGTCCTGAGCTACAGGCAGTTAGATTTGGGGATGTCATTTTAGGTCCTGAGCTACAGGCAGTTAGATTTGGGGATGTCATTTTAGGTCCTGAGCTACAGGCAGTTAGATTTGGGGATGTCATTTTAGGTCCTGAGCTACAGGCAGTTAGATTTGGGTATGTCATTTTAGGTCCTGAGCTACAGGCAGTTAGATTTGGGTATGTCATTTTAGGTCCTGAGCTACAGGCAGTTAGATTTGGGTATGTCATTTTAGGTCCTGAGCTACAGGCAGTTAGATTTGGGGATGTCATTTTAGGTCCTGAGCTACAGGCAGTTAGATTTGGGGATGCCATTTTAGGTCCTGAGCTACAGGCAGTTAGATTTGGGGATGTCATTTTAGGTCCTGAGCTACAGGCAGTTAGATTTGGGTATGTCATTTTAGGTCCTGAGCTACAGGCAGTTAGAATTGGGTACGTCCTTTTAGGTCCTGAGCTACAGGCAGTTAGATTTGGGTATGTCATTTTAGGTCCTGAGCTACAGGCAGTTAGATTTGGGTATGTCATTTTAGGTCCTGAGCTACAGGCAGTTAGATTTGGGGATGTCATTTTAGGTCCTGAGCTACAGGCAGTTAGATTTGGGTATGTCATTTTAGGTCCTGAGCTACAGGCAGTTAGATTTGCGTATGTCATTTTAGACGACAACTGAAACAAAGGGGCGGATCCTTATGAGGTTTTAATGTTTCACCGTTTTTTTAATGACATGGTCCTCCTCAGTGATAGGTCCTGTGCGAAATGTCCAAATGTCATCCGTTTTAAGGAAATGAAAAGCTGAGAAAACGACGAAACACGTTTCTGATCAGACTTCAGTTAGTCTTGGATGCATATTTTATGTAGTTGAAATACTGTTAGCTTGCAAAACAGTTTCAAAGATAACACCTTACACGTGTTTTCACATTTTCTCTATAGAGGTGCTGAATTTAAAAATATATATTTCTCCACTCCTGTTCCTGAGACAAAATGAACATATGTTGTATAATTTCACTCCAGGAAATGCATAGCCAAATTCTGCAGGAGTTCATATTATGTTAGGCTACATGTGAGATGTTACAGGCCTACAGTCAGTGTCCAGATTTCACTTACTATTCCATTTAACTCATATGAATTTAAATGAGGAGTATTGAATGTTTATTCATGGTCTGGAAGACTCATGAGTGGGATATCAAAGGTGCAAACGGCTTATCCAAAATAAGACCTTAAGTGGGGTATGAGCTACTCTCCGGAACAATGTCCGTATGCAAATATGGTCTATGACAACTGTCAAGAGTTGTTTTCCACCTGTAGTTAGATTGTCGCTGTCAAGTTTTTGATTAATTAAATGCAGTAACTCCCTTCATTTCATGACTCTAGAACCAAGAAAATGTATTCAAAATAGCTTCTGAATTTTCATAATTGTATTTCCAATAATGGGAAAATATGGTGCTTTTTTAAATTCCTGAAAAGTTTATGTTTGGGAGAAAATACATTTTCATCAGACAGCGACAATATACTGTATTTGTTGTCTAAGCCAGTATGACACCATCCCCTGGCCTTCTTTGGCAGCAGCCCAAACTCTATATCGTAATCATGTGAGGGTTGGAGCCAATTCCATTTCAATTCCAGTCAATTCAGGAAGTACACTGAAATTAAAATTCTCTTCAATGCTTTTCAATGAGGAACATTTGGAATTTGTTTTTCTTTTGATTGCCTTCTAAATGGAATTGTTCCCAACCCTGCTCACTGTAATACCCTACCACTCTGTAATGAGAAGTTCGGTTTCCCTTAGTGTCTTTCAGCAGCAAAATTAGTCTGGTATGCATGTCTAGGTTTCCCCTGACAGAATCAGTCCTCTCAGCAGTCTCCTTTCAGCAGTAGCAGGCATGGCGTCAATCCTATTTCAATTCAGGACACATACTGTATTATCTGCATGTTAATTCCATTTGGATAAACATGCCTGCTAAATGATTATACTACATAAATCAATCAATATTTCACTCCATCCCTTCCCTCTCTCTCTCTCTATCTATCTAGAGCGTTCTTGTATGATCAGAAAAACAGGAAATGCCAGTGGTTGTCATTTGACAGGAACTCACCAGGAGTCCAAAGCCAACATGACTTCAACTACCAACTCTACCAGAAGAAAGGTATTGTACACTATCTCCCTGTCTTTCTCTCTTTCTGTCCTCCAGCCCTCTCCCCCTTCTCTCTCTACGGGCAGTAGAAAGGCACTGCTTACAAGTGTCTAAAGTGTCTCGTACTCCTTGTTCTCATCAGAGTTTGGTACCTGGGTTAGTAATGTTATGTATGTGTAGAGTAAAATGGAACAGTATGGGGGATGTGAGACCAGTCCTAACATGTTCTCTCAGATGCTCTGTGCTCTGTCAGATGAGAAAAGCAGAAATGTTCTTACAAACAGAGTCCTTTTTTTGTTGACTGTCCTCTCTCTCTCTCTCTCTCTCTCTCTCTCTCTCTCTCTCTGTCCCTCTCTCTCTGTATCTCTCTCTCTGTATCTCTCTCTCTTGTTCTCTATCTCTTTCTAGCCTATGTGCAGGAGTGCATAGTGGGGACAGGAGTGAACTACAGAGGGAGAAGGTCTGTAACGGCCAGTGGAATCAGGTGCCAAGCCTGGGCCTCTCCTTTCCCTCATGAACACAAGTAAGCTAGAACCTGTGTTTGTGCATGTGGTGTGTGTGTGCGCCTGTGTGCAT
Source organism: Oncorhynchus kisutch (assembly GCF_002021735.2). Classification (NCBI taxonomy): domain Eukaryota; kingdom Metazoa; phylum Chordata; class Actinopteri; order Salmoniformes; family Salmonidae; genus Oncorhynchus; species Oncorhynchus kisutch. Next base: position 30,357,713 of record NC_034195.2, read on the forward strand.
GTGTGTAGAGTGATACATTAGCTGGTGATTAGTCTTAAGGGGCCAGTCATTCATCAGTACTAGTCCTCTCTGAACTCACTCTAACACTTTACACAGTCAGGGATCATTTCCTGTTTTAGTCTCACTGTTTATGTAGGGTGTGTGTGTTCAAGAGGGTTTATACTGTAGTAAAACCTGTTAATTAAGTGATAAAAACCTGAGAGAGAGAGAGAGCACAGGGAGAGAGATAGGGAGAGAGAACACAGGGTGAGAGAGAGAACACAGGGATACAGGGAGAGAGAGGACACATGGAGAGAGAGAGAGAGAGAGAGAGAGAGAGAACACAGGGACACAGGGAGAGAGCGGACACAGGGAGAGAGACAGCTCGTGACAGAAGATCATTAGAGGAGCACAACCATCCACCCCCTCCTCGTTCTTCCTCTCGTTCTCCTCTTACCTCGCCCTTCTCCTCTTCTTTCCTGCTGTTTTTGCCTTTCTTCCCTGTGCAGTCAAATCAAATGTTATTTGTCACATGCGCCAAATACAACAGACCTTACAGTGAAATGCTTACTTACAAGCCCTTAACCAACAATGCAGTTTTAAGAAAATACCAAAAAAAAGTCAGAGATAAGAATAACAAATGATTAAAGATCAGCAGTAAATAACAATAGTGGGGACTATATACAGGGGGTACCGGTACAGAGTCAATGTGTCAATGTGCGGGGGATTGTAGCAGCGTTCCAGCTATGACTAGGGTGACTGGAGTCTTCGACAATTTTTAGGGCCTTCCTCTGACACCGCATGGTATAGAGGTCCTGGATGGCAGGAAGCCACTACCCTCTGTAGTGCCTTGCGGTCGGAGGTCGAGCAGTTGCCAAACCAGGCAGTGATGCAACTATGCTCTCAATGGTGCAGCTGTAAAACCGTTTGAGGATCTGAGGACCCATGCCAAATCTTTTCAGTTTCCTGAGGGGCAATAGGTTTTGTCGTGCCCTCTTCACGACTGCCTTGGTGTGCTTGGACCATGTTAGTTTGTTGGTGATGTGGACGCCAAGGAACTTCAAGCTCTCAACCTGCTCCACTACAGCCCTGTAGATGAGAATGGGGGGTGTGCTCAGTCCTCCTTTTCCTGTAGTCCACAATCTTCTCCTTTGTCTTGATCACGTTGAGGGAGAGGTTGTTGTCCTGGCACCACATGACCAGGTCTCTGACCTCCTCCCTATAGGCGGTCTTGTCATTGTCGGTGATCAGGGCTACTACTGTTGTGTCATCAGCAAACGTAATGATGGTGCTGGGGATTGTGCCTGGCCATACAGCTATGAGTGAACAGGGAGTACAGGAGGGGGCTGAGCACCCCAGATGGGCCCCCGTGTTGAGGATCAGCGTAGTGGATGTGTTGTTACCCACCTTTACCACCTGGGGGCAGCCCATCAGGAAGACTAGGATCCAGTTGCAGAAGGAGGTGTTTAGTCGTAGGGGCCTTAGATTAGTGATGAGCTTTGAGGTTACTATGGTGTTGAACACTGAGCTGTAGTAAATGAATAGCATTCTCACATAGGTGTTCCTTTTGTCCAGGTGTGAAAGAGCAGTGTGGAGTGCAATAGAGGTTGCATCATCTGTGGATCTGTTGGTGCGGTATGCAAATTAGAGTGGGTCTAGGGTTCCTGAGATAATGGTATTGATGTGAGCCATGACCAGCCTTTCAAAGCATTTCATGGCTACAGATGTGAGTACTACAGGTCTGTAGTCATTTAGGCCGGTTACCTTAGTGTTCATTGGCACAGGGACTATGGTGTTCTGCTTGAAACATGTTTGTATTACAGACTCAGACAGGGAGAGGATGAAAATGTCAGTAAAGACACTTGCCAGTTGTTTCAGTGTTAATTGTCTCGAAACGAGCATAGAAGTTATTTAGCTCGTCTGGTAGGCTCGTGTCACTGGGCAGCTCTCGGCTGCAATTCCCTTTGTAGTCTGTAATACTTTACAGGCCCTGCCACATGTGACGAGCGTCCGAGCCGGTGTAGTACAATTCGATCTTAGTCCTGTATTGACTCTTTGCCTGTTTGATGGTTCATCGGACAACATAGCGGGAATTCTTACAAGCTTCCGGGCTAGAGTCTTGCTCCTTGAAAGCAGCAGCTCTAGCCTTTAGCTGGGTGCAGATGTTACTTGTAATCCATGGCTTCTGGTTGGGATATGCCAGTGACTGATGTGGTGTACTCCTCAATGCCACCTAAAGAGTCCCGGAACATATTCCATTCTGTGCTAGCAAAACAGTCCAGGAGTTTAGCATCTGCTTCATCACTGATCACTGGTGCCTCCTGCTTAAATTTTTGCTTGTAAGCTTGAATCAGGAGGATAGAACTATGGTCAGATTTGTCAAACGGAGGACACGGGAGAGCGTCTCTGTGTGTGGAGTAAAGGTGGTCTAGAATTGTTTTCCTTATTAATTAATTAGTTAATTAATTAGTTAATTTAACATGCTGATAGAAATGAGGTAAAACTGATTTAAGTTTCCCGGCATTAAAGTCCCGACCACTAGGAGCGCCGCCTCTGGATGAGCGTTTTTCTGTTTGCTTATGGCGGTATACAGCTCATTGAGTGCGGTTTTAGTGGCAGCATCGGCCTGTGATGGTATGTAGACAGCTACGAAATATACAGGTGAAAACTTTCTTGGTAGGTAGTGTTGTCTACAGCTTATCATGAGATACTCTACCTCAGGCAAGGAAAACCTTGAGACTTCCGTAGATATCTTGCACTAGCTGTTGTTTACATAAATGCATAGGACTCGCCCCGTGTCTTACCTGAGGCTGCTGTTTTGACCTGTCGATAGAGTGTATAACCCACCAGCTGTATGTTCTTAATGTCGTCGTTCAACCACGACTCGGTGAAGCATAAGATATTACAGTTGTTAATGTCCCGTTGGTAGGATAAACATACTTTGTGTATGTCCCATTTATTTTCCAGCGATTGAACGTTAGCTAGCAGGATGGAAGGCACGGGCACGTTAGCCAATCGTCGCCTGATCCTCACAAGGCACCCTGATTTCCTTCTCCAGCGAATGTGGGGATCTGGGCCTGGTCGTGTGTCTGTATTATATCCCTCCCGTCTGACTCATTGAAGAAGAACTCTTTGTCCAGTTTGTGGTGAGCAATCGCAGTTCTGATGTCCAGAAGCTCTTTTCGGCAATTAGAGACGGTAGCAGCAACATAATGTACACAACAAGTTACAAAAACAAACAAAATAGCTTGGTTGGTTAAGAGCAGATAAGGCTGCAACCTTCCCCTCCGGCACCATCAAAAGGAAGTACCAATGACTCGCTCAATATGGAAGTGGCCCGATGATGAGGATGCTTTGCTACAGGACTGTTTTGCTAGCACAGACTGGAATATGTTCCGTGATTCATCCGATAGTATTGAGGAGTATACCACCACAGTCACCGGCTTCATCCCAAAGTACTTACATATCCCAACCAGAAGCCATAGATTACAGGCAACATCCGCACCTAGCTAAAGGCTAGAGCTGCCGCTTTCAAGGAGCGGGACACTAATCCGGACGCTTATAAGAAATCCCGCTATGCCCTCAGACGAACCATCAAACAGGAAATGTGTCAAATACAGGACTAAAATGAAATCCTACTACACCGGCTCTGATGCTCGTCGGATGTGTCAGAGTTCTGTTAAGGCTTGGTATGTCAAGCAATTACAGATCAATTGTGTGCATGTGTGCTTTATCAGTGAGTTTACACTGGGGAACCCACACATTACCATATGTTGCATTATGTCGCCTAGCTCTGTGCCTTCCAAATGGTTTCAGCTGTGACCCATATAAATCCTTCCAATTGATCATGTGAGTCAGCAAACAAAACCACAATTGAATTGTTCCTCAGTCAATACGTAGATGTGTATGACTCAAGGTTACTTAGGAACACATGGCCTGTTCTACGCTCCACCTTGGAGATTTCCCTTTTTCCTTTCAACTCTGCACCAGATAGAATGAGAATATGTTTGTGATTGAGTGAGATATTGATGAACACTGAAGTTCTTCTCTCCCTCAAGTTTCCTACCAAGGAGGAACAGGAAGAAGGAGCTGACAAACAACTACTGTCGTAACCCTGACAACGCTATTTCAGGACCATGGTGCTTCACTACAGACCCCAACGTCAGACACCAGGACTGTGGAGTACCTGAGTGCTTACAAGGTAGGACACCCACGCATGCACATACACACACACACAAATTGACCACTGCCAACAACTAGTGGCTCTAACATGGTGGATTCTCTCCCTCAATGCCCCTCATTGGTCTCCACTTATCTGTGGCAAACTGCAGCCAAGTGGAATATCAGGTGTGTTCTCAGTAATGTAACTGTTTCTGATGGTATTGGCCTGAATTGCTGCATGCAGAAGTGTGATTCAGTTTATGTTGTCGATTCTCATTTCATCTTTCCCTGGCTTTGTTAACTATTTCAACCCAAAGGGACCCCGTCTGCTTTTTTGCTTTTCAGTCTATACATAACCCATGTTCCTAGTGGGGATTCTTACTCTAGTAGGTCAGTTAAATGTCTTTAACTTTAGGCATGGAGCAGTTTTCCCACCACAGCCCATGTTCTTTTCCAGTGCACCATTTAACTGCACTGTGATCCCTTCTCCCTGTGGAACTGGGTCATGGTCTGTGGTATCTAGAACTGGATGACGCAAACTGTCACAGGAGAAATCACTGTTTCTCAGAGGTCTAGAGGACAAATGTCCTCTTTGGATAGTACAATCTATCTAGTTAATAAACAGCTGACGGTGATGTGATGAGATGTGTATGAAATACACAGGACTACCAGAGATGTGTGTGGGAGGGAGGAATCCACAAGGTTGTTATAAGATTCTGAGGAAATGTAATGGGTCTGTGTTGTAATGGGAATGTGTGTTTTGGTCCAAAGAAAAATGACTGGAAAGGTTGATTTGAAAGAAAGTTTCCAGTAATGAGGAACACTGGGACATCACACACACACACAAACACACACACACACACGCCCGCAAACACACAATCATATACACACATAATGAGAATAGTAGACTCATAAACATCTGTTTCTAATCTGTTCTGCTCTGCTGTTTACACTGCTCCACACACACACACACATACACACTGAAGGTTGACTCACTTGACTTAAGGGGAGACATTTTACACAAACTATTAAATAGATGGGACAACTATTTTGGTATTACATGTAGTATTTATGTAGTATCTGCATAAATAATGTCCATGGCACGTGTGTGTTCCCAGTGGAGTGTGTGAGCTGTAATGGGGAACGCTACAGAGGTCCCATGGATCACACAGAGACGGGACGGGAGTGTCAACGCTGGGACCTAGAGGAACCACACAAACACCTCTTCCACCCCAAGAGGTAACACACACACACACGCATGCATACACACACACACACACACACACACACACACACACACACACACACACATGCATGCATACACACACACACACACACACACACATACATACACACACACACACACACGCATGCATACACACACACACACACGCATGCATACACGCACACACACACACACACATGCATACACACACACACACACGCATACACACTCAGTTTGAGGTTTAATATGAATTACAGAAACACAAGGATGACTAAAGACGTGTTAACGAGTCTAACACTAATCCACACCACCTGCTGCTGGGGCAGGACACACACACACACATACAAACACACACACACACCCTTCAACGCTGTGATGAAGAGGTTCTCAGTACCTCTGAGGCTCTGTTAGGATGCCTGGAGGAGGAATGAGATGCAAAACACCTGCAGTGGACCAGTGTACTCTGCCAATGGAGGCCCTATGGTCAACACACACATACTTATAGATACACACACACACACACACACACACACAAATGTATAAATGCACGCTTACACTGATGGAGACGCACACACACACCGGCATTCCCACTTTGTTCAGTGCTCATACAGTTGAAGTCGGAAGTTTACATACACCTCAGCCAAATACATTTAAACTCAGTTTTTCACAATTCCTGACATTTAATCCAAGTTTTAAAAAACTGTCTTAGGTCAGTTAGGATCATCACTTTACTTTAAGAATGTGAAATGTCAGAATAATAGTAGAGAGAATTATTTATTTCAGCTTTTATTTCTTTCATCACATTCCCAGTGGGTCAGAAGTTTACATACACTCAATTAGTATTTGGTAGCTTTGCCTTTAAATTGTTTAACTTGGGTCAAATGTTTCAGGTAGCCTTCCACAAGCTTCACATTGGGTGAAATTGTTGGGTGAATTTTGGCCCTTTCCTCCTGACAGAGCTGGTGTAACTGAGTCAGGTTTGTAGGCCTCCTTGATCACGCACGCTTTTTTAGTTCTGCCCATACATGTTTTATATGATTAAGGTCAGGGCTTTGTGATGGCCACTCCAATACCTTGACTTTGTTGTCCTTAAGCCATTTTGCCACAACTTTGGAAGTATGCTTGGGGTCATTGTCCATTTGGAAGACCCATTTGCGACCAAGCTTTAACTTACTGACTGATGTCTTGAGATGTTGCTTCAATTTATCCAAATAATTTTCCATCCTCATGAAGCCATCTATTTTGTGAAGTGCACCAGTCCCTCCTGCAGCAAAGCACCCCCATAACATGATGCTGCCACCCCCATGCTTCACAGTTGGGATGGTGTTCCTCGGCTTGCAAGCCTCCCCCTTTTTCCTCCAAACAGAACGATGGTCATTATGACCAAACAGTTCTATTTTGTTTCATCAGACCAGAGGACATTTCTCCAAAAAGTACAATCTTTGTCCCTTTGTGCAGTTGCAAACCGTAGTCTGGCTTTTTTATGGTGGTTTTGGAGCAGTGGCTTCTTCCTTGCTAAGCGGCCTTACAAGTTATGTTGATATAGGAATTGTTTTAATGTGGATATAGATACTTTTGTACCTGTTTCCTCCAGTACAAGGTCCTTTGCTGCTGTTCTGGGATTGATTTGTACTTTTCCTGAGCGGTATGACGGCTGCTGGATCCCATAGTGTATATACTTGCGTACTATTGCTTGTACAGATGAACGTGGTACCTTCAGGTGTTTGGAAATTGCTCCCATGGATGAAGCAGACTTGTGGAGGTCTACAATTGTTTTTCTGAGGTCTTGGCTGATTTCTTTTGATTTTCCCATGATGTCAAGCAAAGAGGCACGGAGTTTGAAGGTAGGCCTTGAAATACATCCACAGGTACACTTCCAATTGACTCAAATTATGTCAATTAGCCTATCAGAAGCTTCTAAAGCCATGACATCAGTTTCTGGAATTTTCCAAGCTGTTTTAAAGGCACTGTCAACTTAGTGTATGTAAACTTCTGGCCCACTGGAATTGTGATACATTGAATTATAAATGACCACTGCCAACAACTAGTGGCTCTAACATGGTGGATTCTCTCCCTCAATGCCCCTCATTGAGGGAGAGTGTTCTGTCTGTCAACAATTGTTGGAAAAATGACTTGTGTCATGCTCAAAGTAGATGTCCTAACCAACTTGCCAAAACTATAGTTTGTTAACAAGACATTTGTGGAGTGGTTGAAAAACTAGTTTTAATGACTCCAACCTAAGTGTATGTAAACTTCCGACTTCAACTATATGTATCTACATCTGTCCCAATGACTTGTTGAAATCCTTCTCTTCTGTTTGGGTTGTAGGTATCCTGATAAAGGCCTAGATGACAACTATTGTAGGAACCCAGATGGACGTCAACGACCGTGGTGTTTCACCCTGGATGCACACACATCCTGGGAGTACTGCAACATCACAGCCTGCCGTGAGTGTGTGTGGGTGTGTGTGCATGCATATGTATGTGTGTGTGTGGTGTGACTAACTACTCCAAATGTACAGCTTCCTGTACCTGTCATTTCACACCCTCCTCTCTCTCTGATTGAATAAGCCAGAGGAATGCGGTTTTGAGCAACACACACTCATTCCCAGTTATGTCATGGCTAATAGACTGTGTGTTTATTTTAGGCTGTATCACAATCTGTGTTTGGCCGGTGTAGACTGTCATTGTAAATAAGAATTTGTTCTTAATTGACTTTCCTAGTTAAATAAAGGTCTAAAAAAAAAGTGAGCCTATAGAAGGTTGACGGAGAACAACACTTTAAAGCTGTGTGAGTGTGTTTGTTGATTCTTTGTTTCTGTTTGGCTCTTCTCTGTTAGTCATCAGCAGCGCTGGAACTGGGAAAGATAGCATCTTACCGGTTGGACTCTCTCTCTCTCTTTGTCTCTGTGATACAGGCCTTGGAATTCAACCCAGTCCAGTTTTATGGTCTAACCCTTAAACGTTGTGTTAATGAAACCAAGGCAGAAAGAAAGACATAGAAACAAAGAGTTGTATTGTTTTGGCCTTTTCTATTCCCTGGTCCTGTCTTTATCATCCTCACCAGTAGCACTCTATTTTTAGACAGATCCACAAAATACTGTTTAGATTGTGGAGAGACAAGCTGCCACATATACTTGTATAAAACATTTATCAGCGTTGTTTCCTCGTTATTTCAGTTTAATCAACTACATGACTGCAATATAATCTATAGAAAATAGGTGTTTTAGTCCAAGTGAGTCTTGTTCTTGCTACTGTGTCTGAGTGGCACAGTGGCCTCAAGGAGAAGCTGGTGTAGTTTAACAGATGTTACAGGTGATATGGCTATATTTAACCATGGTGCATTTCTCACTCGCCACACACACACACTGTCTCTTGCTCCTTGCTTCTCTCAGCCTCAGACAGTGTGGGAGAGGTAGATGTGACTACCAGGTGTTTCCTGGGTCGAGGTGAGGGCTACAGAGGGACAGTAGCAGTAACACCCAGTGGGGTGACCTGTCAACGCTGGGACTCACAGTACCCCCACAACCACACATACATACCCCAGGACTATCGCTGCAAGTGAGTGACTGGACACACATCGACAACCCGACACACACTATATTACATGTTGAAGGGCAACTTCACCACTTTTCAACCTCATATTCAAATATAACGTTAACAAGTTATTCCCAATGACATAAGTTAAAACATGTAAAAGAGTGATTTTCAAACACTATGAGATTCGTGGTGACGTGGGGAGTCAGATAATACCCTCCCTCTTGTAACGGGGTTCTTCCTGGGAAGGAGAGGCGGACCAACATGCAGCATGGTTATCTTTATACATCTTTAATCAAGATGATAACGAACAATACAAAAACGTACCGTGAAAAACCGAAACAGCCCTGTCTGGCGCAAACAAACCCAGAGACAGGAACAATCACCCACACAACCCAACACCAAACAGGCTACCTAAATATGGTTCCCAATCAGAGACAATGACTAACACTTGCCTCTGATTGAGAACCATATCAGGCCAAACACAGAAACAGACAAACTAGACACACAACATAGAATGCCCACTCAGATCACACCCTGACCAACCAAAACATAGAAACATACAAAGCAAACTATGGCCAGGGTGTGACACCTCTGGCTAGAAACACAGTGCAGGTTTTGGAAATCACCATTTGTCTTACTTTTAATCCTACCCTTTGATATCACAGAGAATTATTTAAAAAAAAACTTTATTCTCGTCTTTTTAACCACAGATCGTAGAAACATGCTGCTTTCACATATGTAGACACTGGTTTGGTGCTGGAGATAATGAATAGGAGGTTGAAAAAGGGTGGAGTTGCACTTTAACTTGTTTAGAGAATATATCTTTATTGTGTGTGTGTGTTGCAGAGACCTGAGGGAGAACTACTGCAGGAACCCTGACGGCCTTGACCTCCCATGGTGCTTCACTTCAGACCCTAACGTTCGCAAGGCATTCTGCACCAACATCCTCCGCTGTGGCACACAGAGTACTGAACCCCATGGTGAGAGCCTAGCATAATCAAAACCACAGTAGTCTCCTGAGCTAAAGCCTATAGCTCCAGGAACTAATACAGGTCTTCAGGTCTCAGACAATGGTAGTGCAATAGACATTTACTGCTTTTGGTTAAACTAACATGTGAAGGGGTGGTGGGTAGCCTAGCGGTTATAGCATTGGTCCATTAATCAAAAGGGCACTGGTTCAAATCCTGAGGGACTAAGTGATAAAAATCTGCCGATGTACCCTTGAGCAAGGCACTTAACCATAATTGCACCTGTAAATCGCTCTGGATGAGAGTGTCTGCTAAATTATGTAAATGTAATAGGTTTCTGGCTCCTAAACATTTTTATTTTGACCATGCAAAATAGATGGATTCCTGATGCAGATATGTTTTCTCTGAATAATAATATACTTAATTAGTTCAGTGTTGTCCCTGAAGTATGATCACCTGAGCAACTTAGAAAGTATGTTTCTATAGAAGTATTACTGAAGGACTCTGGGAATCACAGCCCAATGCACATAAATTAACTAGCTCTGACAGCATTACAACATCGCTCTGTCCCATTGGACAGTGTGGAGAAGAGGCCAGTAAGTAGATCTGGAATACAGATTCTTTAGGGTTGTGTTTTTCTTACACTCTGGGACAGCTGGGACAGTTTTGTGACTTGGGTTTTGTGGTCATATTCTGGTATACCAATCAGGACAGCAGAGATTGTATAGTTTTAATACCATATTTCCCTGTGGTTGGTGTGGTCTGTAGCATTCTGACTTGTATTACAGTAACATAAATATGTTTTCATATTTTATTATCCTGTTATCATACTGTACGTGTGTGTGCGTTCCAGACTGCTACGAGGGCAACGGAGAGAGCTACAGAGGAGAGGTATCTAGGACCAGGTCAGGTCTTCTCTGTTCCCTCTGGACAGACCACAGGTAACAAAACCACATGCTACACATCTGCGTGTGGCGGGGGGGGGGAGGGGGGGGGGGGGGGGGGGGGGGGGGGGGGGGCGCATAGATGGGAGTAGGGCTGTGGCGGTCATGACATTTTGTAAGCTGGTGATTGTCGAGCAAATAACTGCCGGTATCACGGTAATTGACCGTAAATTAACATAAACACGTTTAGCCATTTAATATAGCCTACACCATCACAGTTCATCCATGATTTATTTTGGTTTTATTGTGAGAAACGTGATATGGAGAAAATGTTTTTTTCAGAAAAACAGGATAGCATACTATGAGTTGTGCTTACGTTAGGCGCTAATGTGGCTATGCCATATGGCTGTAGGCTACACTAGTTCATTTAGCAGACAAGATTTGCTTAGAATGCCGTGGCATTATTTTATAGTATGAAGAATACAATTGAATCTGCTGTATGTATGCTGTTCTGCCTGCGGCTATAGAACCCTGACCTGTTCACCGGACGTGCTGCCTTGAACTGCTGTTTTCGACTCTCTCTACCGCACCTGCTGTCTCTAACTCTAAATGATCGACTATGAAAAGCCAACTGACATTTACTCCTGAGGTGCTGACCTGTTGCACCCTCTACAACCACTGTGATTATTATTATTTGACCCTGCTGGTCATCTAGGAACATTTGGAACATCTTGGCCATGTTCTGTAATAATCTCCACCTGGCACAGCCAGAAGAGGACCACCCCTCTGGCCACCCCTCAGAGCCTGGTTCCTCTCTAGATTTCTTCATAGGTTCCAGCCTTTCTAGGGAGTTTTTCCTACCCGCCGTGCTTCTACATCTGCATTGCTTGCTGTTTGGGGTTTTAGGCTGGGTTTCTGTATAGCACTTTGTGACATCGGCTGATATAAAAAGGGCTTTATAAATACATTTGATTGGCTTTATAAATACATTTGAATCAATTTGATTGAAAAAAATAGAAAGGATATTTTCTCCAAATGATTTTCAATGGAGTGCGCTCATGCAGCTATTCAGTGTTGAGCAGGTCCTCCTGTATGCTTAATTTAGTGTTATTTATGCAACCTTAGTTGTGATACAAACGTTGGGCTATATGTTTTGTAGTACATGCGGCTCTAATGATGAGTAGAAAAAAGTTGCATCAAAGGCATGAGCTCTTTGTTTCTTGTGCAGGCTGTGCACACTTTATCAGTCTCTCATTCACAATTTGTTAAGCACTCTCACAAGGCCTCGAATTTTCCGACAGCATCCCACATGTGTGGCTGTAATGCCCCCTAAAGAATGTTATGCCTTTTGCGGCCAAAGTGGCCGATGTGCCTATGAGGTGAATATAATCATTAGGATTCTCTTCTACCGGCTGCGTGCTCCGAAGCATCTCTCACATGGCTCTCTCAGATAGCTCTATTCTTATTAGCCAATGCATGTCACCTGATCAGGTTCTTCTCACAGGCATCTGAGCTCCGAAGTAGGCTACAAGTGAAGACAGACACATCGGGCAACTGCCTTCTTATAGAATTCCGAGGCGCATATTGAAGATGTTAGAGGAACTGTCCACATTTACTTTTTATCAGCCAACAAGATGAGCAGGTCTAACAAACAGCAAAAGTTCTAGCTTATGTCAATCTACTATTCCCCATAGAACATAACTTGACCTATTCTATTGGTCAACCTGTCCTTCTGAGTGAGAAATACATATTCCAAATATAGTCTGGGACAGTTGTGGAATGTGATAGATCCCAAGTTAATACAACCACTGCATCAAAAAAAATGTAAAAGCAATGAGGCTGATGCAACAGATCAGAATGTTTAGCATAAAATGTTAATAAACTATTAGGCTATTTGTTCACAGCCAGCAGTTCTCCCATGGCAGTAGGCTATAAGTGTGAATGTTACAAAATGCAATTAGCAGGAAAACACATTCTCAAAAGTGACCGCAAATGTGATTATTCATTTAATGCTTTATTATGGTAAAAATGATCTTCCCCAAACTTGAAACTCACACGCCGCCTACGAGCCAGTTAGGCTCTCCACCGGTTATAAAGTGGATTAATTTGCCTAATTTTAAGTAGTTATTTGGCCACTTTAGTTGTGATACAAACCTTATCAAAACATATAGGCCTATGGGCTAGGCTACACGAGGTGTGTGACTATACTTTGAAAAAGTTGCAAAAAAAAAGCTATGTGCTGTTTCTTGCCTAACTGTACATGCTGTGCATCCTTCACAAGTGATAATATATCTTTCACAAGTGATAGGCTAATATTGTCACCCATCAGACTATTCTTAATTTAATTTTGTCTTTACATATAGTACCAGTCAAACGTCTGGACACCTACTCATTCCAGGGTTTTTCTTTATTTTTACTGTTTTCTACATTGTAGAATAATAGTGAAGACATCAACATTATGAAATAACACATATGGAATCATGTAGTAACCAAAAAATTGTTAAACAAATTCTTCAAAGTAGCCACCCACACTCTTACCATTCTCTCAACCAGCTTCATGAGGTAGTCACCTGGAATGCATTTCAATTAACAGGTGTGCCTCGTTAAAAGTTCATTTGTTTCCTTCTTATTGCATTTGATCCAATCAGTTGTGTTGTGACAAGATAGGGGTGGTATACAGAAGATAGCCCTATTTGGTAAAAGACCAAGTCCATATTATGGCAAGAACAGCTCAAATAAGTACACAGAAACAACAGTCCATCATTATTTAAGACATGAAGGTCAGTCAACCTGGAACATTTCAAAAACGTTGAAAGTTTCTTCAAGTGCAGTCGCAAAAACCATCAAGCGCTATGATGAAACTGGCTCTCATGAGGACCGCCACAGGAAAGGAAGACGCAGAGTTATTTAGAGTTACCAGCCTCAGAAATCAGCAATTACCTGCACCTCAGATTGCAGCCCAAATAAAATGCTGCACAGAGTTCAAGTAACAGACACATCTCAACAGCAGCTCTTCAGAGGAGACTGTGTGAATCAGGGCTTCATGGTCGAATTGCTGCAAAGAAACCACTACTAAAGGACACCAATAAGAAGAAGAAACTTGCTTGGGCCAAGAAACATAAACAATGGACATTAGACCGGTGAAAATCCTTTGGTCTGATGACATACGGATGATCTCCGCATGTGTGGTTCCCACTGTGACGCATGGAGGAGGAGGTGTGATGGTGTGGTGGTGCTTTGCTGGTGACAGTGTCTGGGATTTATTTATAATTCAAGGCAGACTTAACCAGCATGGCTACCACAGCATTCTGCAGCGATAGGCCATCCAATCTGGTTTCCGCTTAGTGGGACCATAATTTGTTTGTCAACAGGACAATGACCCAAAACACACCTCCAGGCTATGTAAGGGCTATTTGACTAGGAAGGAGAGGGATGGAGTGCTGCATCAGATGACCTGGGCTCCACAATCGCCCGACCTTAACCCAATTGAGATAGTTTGGGATGAGTTGGACCGCAGTGAAGGAAAAGCAGCCAACAATTGCTCAGCATACTACCGTTCAAAAGTTTGGGGTCTTACTACTTTTGCACACACTGTACATAGATTTTTCTATTGTGTTATTGACTGTACGTTTGCTTATCCCATGTGTAACTCTGTTGTTTTTGTCGCACTGCCTTGCTTTATCTTGGCCAGGTCGCAGTTGTAAATGAGAACTTGTTCTCAATTGGCCTACCTGGTTAAATAAAGGTGAATTAAATATATATTTTTTAGAAGTGTCCTTGTTTTTGAAAGAAAAACAAAAAAATTTGTTCGTTAAAATAACATCAAATTGATCAGAAATACAGTGTAGACATTGTTAATGTTGTAAATGACTATTGTAGCTGGAAACGGCTGATTTTTAATGGAATATCTACAGAGGCGTACAGAGGCCCATTATCAGCAACCATCCATCCTGTTTTCCAATGGCACGTTGTGTTAACTAATCCAAGTTTATAATTTTAAAAGGCTAATTGATCACTAGAAACGGTTGTTCTGATTAAAGAAGCAATAAATCTGTCCTTCTTTAGATTAGTTGAGTATCTGGAGCATCAGCATTTGTGCGTTCCATAACAGGCTCAAAATGGCCAAAAACTTTCTTCTGAGACTCGTAAGTCTATTCTTGTTCTGAGAAATGAAGGCTTTTCCAAGCGAGAAATTGAAGATCTCGTACAACTCTGTGTAATACTCCCTTCACAGAACAGCGCAAACTGTCTCTAACCAGAATAGGAAGAGGAGTGGGAGGCCCCGGTGCAAAACTGAGCAAGAGGACAAGTACATTAGAGTGTCTAGTTTGAGAAACAGATGCCTCAACTGGCAGGTTCATTAGATAGTACCCGCAAAACACCAGTCTCAACATCAACAGTGAAGAGGCGACTCCGGGATGCTGGCCTTCTAGGCAGAGTTCCTCTGTCCAGTGTCTGTGTTCTTTTTCCCATCGTAATCTTTTATTTTTATTGGCCAGTCTGGGATATGTCTTTTTCTTTTCAACTCTGCCTAGAAGGCCAGCATCCCGGAGTCGGCTCTTCAACGTTGCCATAATTGTGAATGGTAGTGTATGTGGGAACTCCTTCAAGACTTTTGGAAAAGCATTCCAGGTGAAGGTGCTTGAGAGGATGCCAAGGGTGTGCACAGCTGTCATCAAGGCAAAGGGTGGCTACTTTGAAGAATCTCAAATGTAAAATATATTTTTGGGTTGCTACATGATTCCATATGTGTTTTTTCATTCTTTTGATGTAGAAAATAGTAAAAATAAAGAAAAATTCTTGAATGAGTTGGTGTGTCCCAACTTTTGACTAGTACTGTATACTAAATAATGTGTGAAATGAGTTTTGATTTAGAATGGAACATTATCATGCACCTGTCTCAGAACAGAGGCAGGGGGAAAAACACATGTAATCTATGCACTTAAATAGCGAATGGAGGACGCTTTTCCCATGGTTAATTTTCATGCCAGCCAGGTAGGCTATACTCCTGTTGTAAAGAGAAGCAATGTGCTTAATATTAGGAAAGTTGAGAAATAAATATAGTAGCCCTAGCCTATAGAAAGCTAATGGGATCCTCCTCTTTTTAAAAAGGTCATCAATTGCATAGCCTATAGAAATGTTGCACAACATGAGCTAATGGGCTCTCATGAAGTGTTTGACTTTCGATGTGACTTTCGATTACATTTATATTGATGTCAGAGTGATTAGAGGGACAATAGAGTGTGGAGTACCAGGCTGTTAGCAAGTTTGGAATTTAACTGAGGTCATGACTCATGACTGCCGGTGTGGCGGTAATACGGTTACCGTAACAGCCCTAAGATGGAGTGCCCTCTTCAGAAACACATGGTTGAACCTAAGAGGTCATGTGGGAGTTAACCTGTAGCTGACATGTGGTCAAGTCATATTGGTCTAACAAAGAGTCAGAGCCTGGCTGTTCTCAAGGAGAGAAAAACTGGTCCATTACTCCACTCCACTGTAATGGATGGTTGAGTGGGTGTGTAATAAAGCATCTGGAGGACACACTGCAGGCTTCCTCTGACCCTGAGCCTCTTCCCTTCTCTGAATACTTCAAAGCCAATCGGTTCCTCTGCTTGGCTCCCGCCCAGAGGTCAGAGGTCAGCAGTTATTGTTTATGTTAGAGAGACTCAGAGGGATCACTCTCTCAGCGCGCACGCACACGCACACTGTGCGTTGGTGAATGGTCCCCCTCTGAATTCCCCTATTATCATCCTGGAATGTCTGGGAAGGAATTCTGTTGGTGACGTTCCAAACATTATGATCGTTGCCCTGTGTCACTGTAGGTGTGTGTGTGTGTGTGTGTGTGTGTGTGTGTGTGTGTGTGTGTGTGTGTGTGTGTGTGTGTGTGTGTGTGTGTGTGTGTGTGTGTGTGTGTGTGTGTGTGTGGAAGAGACGGAGAGAAAGAGAGATGGGTAAAGAGAGAGGCCATACACAGCTGTCTCCTCTCATTATGATGGGCTGACAGTCTGTCTTTAACTGTCTCTCATACTCTCCTTTGCTTTTCTTGTGTGTAGTTGGGACAGAGATGCAGCGGTGCTGACTGTGGGACAGGAGGCGAGTTTCTGTAGGAACCCAGACAGAGACACTCATGGCCCCTGGTGTTATACTAACAGCACTGCTATGCCCTGGGACTACTGCAGCATCAAACCATGTGAGTCACACACACACACACACACACACACACACACACACACACACACACACACACACACACACACACACACACACACACACACACACACACCCCTGCTGTAGTGGCATTGTCACTGTGTTGTCTCTGAGACCTCTATCTTGTGTTTCATCCTCTGTCACACAGGTGTACCATCAAAGAACACCATTCCACAGAGAGGTCCGTCGCTCTACTCCGCCTTCTGGTTTTCATGTTTCATCTTGTATTTCTCTCTGGGTATAAAATGGTTGTTTCAACATAGTTTCCTCTTTCTCAACTTGTCAGTGGAGGTGTCCAATGTGTCATGTTTCATCCATAAGACGACCAGGATAGTAGGAGGAGCTCCAGTCGCCATCACAGACGGAAGCTGGATGGTCAGCATACAGAAACGGTACACACACACACACTCTGTGTTATCTGTTATCTGTACACACACACACACTCTGTGTTATCTACTGTAGGTATAAACTCTGCTCTAGCGGCAGATGTATAGACCATTTGTCCAAGTGTTGGGGTTAGCAAAAGGTCCATTCCCAGTGTGTAATATCATTTGTTGTGTTCCCTCCCCAGGTCCAGTCACTGGTGTGGAGGTTCTCTCATACGAGAGGAGTGGGTCCTCACTGACAGACAATGCTTCTCCTCATGGTAACTGCACCTCTCTCTCTCTCTCTCTCTCTTCCTCTTTTGCTCTTTACCTTTCTTCCTCTGCCTCTTTATCTTTACTATGCTTACATCCACCTGTATCCACACAGTGTTCCAGACCTGAGTGAGTATCGTGTGTGGTTAGGTGTATCAGACCTTCGTGGCTTGGCTCCTAACAGCTCCTTCAGACAGGAAGTCTCCATCTCCCATGTGATCTGTGGTCCTGAGGGCTCCAACCTGGCCCTCATACGGCTGGCTCAGTGAGTGCCTGAACAGATATATACAAACACTCCTGGTCTTTTATCGTACGTTTTCTAGTCTTTCTAGTTTCTATTCTTCAACAACAACAAAAATATTTCTCTCACTCAGGCCTGCCCTCCCTGCAGACAGTGTCCACACCATTCAGCTGCCGGTGGCTGGGTGCTCCATTGCTGATGGCTCGATGTGTAGCATGCATGGATGGGGCGAGACCAAAGGTACACACACACATACCATTGCATCCATCAGGATTATGTCATCTAGGAAAGGGACTGGTTACTCATTAGCTGTACTGTTGTCATGACTATAATCTCCCCTCCTCTCAACTATCACTCAGGTACGGGTCATGAAGGTGTACTGAAGGTAGTCCATCTGCCCATGGTCAGTAATGAGAGGTGTAGTGAACAACACAGAGGGAACCTCCACATCACAGACACCAAGATTTGCGCTGGGGGGAGGAAGGACGAGGGCGTCTGTGAGGTAAGGAAGCTGGTGAACTGTGAATTAAATGTGCCTGAAACACTTGGAACAGTTCTCTCTCCTCAGGAGTTGACTGTATGTTTTTCCTAATGTATGCTTTATGTCTCTCCCCCTGTCAGAGGGACTATGGCGGCCCCTTGGTGTGCCAGGAAGGAGAGAGCAGGGTCATAGTGGGGGTCAGTGTCCATGGCAGAGGCTGTGCCCGTGCCAATCGGCCTGGCATCTTCATCAACGTCCCCTTCTACACCCAGTGGATCCACAAGGTGTTCCGACACTACCCCGAACCTCAGATCAACTAGGCACTACCCTCAGATCAACTAGGCACGACCCTCAGATCAACTAGGCACGACCCTCAGATCAACTAGGCACGACCCTCTGATCAACTAGGCACGACCCTCAGATCATCTAAATATCAAATACAGATAAACCTTTATGTAGATACACCTGTGGCTCAGTCACGTAAGGACCAACTGAGTCCCTGTGCATTTGAAAGAGGGAAAACTCCAGCCATACAGAAAGATATCAAACACAACTCCAAACTTGATTCTGGAATTCAGACTCATGGGCTTCTATATGTCTTTGGAGTGGACCTGTGAAGTGGAATGTAATTGTGTTGATCAGACTGCTGGATCGATCCTTTAGATAATATAAATATGTAGTGTTACAGACATGCTACTAAAGACAACAGAGGTGTGGATATGTGGTTGGCCAAACACCATGTGCTGAAGCTGGTAAGGTTTGGATGTTCAGGACTCATATTGTCCACAATCAGTAAGAATCTGTAGACAATGTGGTAATAGGGGAGAGTGGGGTAAATTGAGACACCCCTTGTTTCTAGGAAACCATATACAAAATTAATAATGTGACCACATTTTTAGGAAGAGGTCATAATTTCATGGAGTCAGAAGAAAGAAACCACCACCACAAAGTAAATTGAATGTATTGTGTTCCAGGTTTCAGGATGCTTGTATCTAAACCAAAGTTAGATGTACATCAGTTGGGGTCTTTATAAGTACAATATGAGGTCCAAAACCTAGCATGAAAGTGCATCCTTGTAGCTGTGTGGACTAATATAATCAAAATGTTTGCCTTGGTGTAAGTTGAGCCAATGGCCACCATATTTGCATTTGTATTATTACAGAGCAGACATCATCATGCCCCTTGTATACAAACGTAAAACAAGCAGGGGTCTAGCCGCCTTGAGTTTCTTGAGAGAGCAACCAAGGAAGTGAGAGAAGGGAAGAAGTCAATTTGAGCAGCAGAAAAGGATAGAAAAAATGGTCTTTATGACACTGAAGAGGTACATTGACGATCAGCAAGGCTATGACAGAGTAGCAGAGGCACACAAGGTCTCATCTGATGACATGGAGTCTCAGCTTGCTGATCATATCAAGAATCTGGCAGACCAGTTTCATGGGCTTAGCCTTAAATGCAGAGAACTGGCACATACGAATTGGCACATTGAAGTAACATCTCTATCCCAGGCAACTGGTCTAGAAATGAAAGGGTCAGTGATATTGAACAGAGAGATCTATCTGAATGTAGGCATACATTTAAGATATACACTATACCACACCCCCATTCCATTATTTCAACTTTGACCTACCGGCACCATCACCCACTATCACAGGTCACCATCACCCACTTACCTCAAGGCGGCTCAACTGACCTTGTTCCTTTGCTCAACTTAAGATGTGCCAAAATTCCACATTTTTTGAACAAGCTATGTTTTCAAAACTGTTATGTTTCCATGAATTCTGATTATTTCCAGGGATACACAACATCCTGAAATACATTACGAAAGTGTGCTCATCAAACATCTCATTCGAAAATCATGGGCATTAATATGGAATTGTTCCCCCCTTTGCTGCTATAACTGCCTCCACTCTTCTGCGAAGGCTTTCCACTAGATGTTGGAACGTTGCTGCTGGGACTTGCTTTCATTCAGCCAATAGAGCATTAGTGAGGTCGTGTACTGATGTTGGGCGATTAGGCTTGGTTCGCAGTCAGCTTTCCAATTCATCCTGAAGGTGTTTGATGGGGTTGAGGTCAGTGCACTGTGCAGGTGAGTCAAGTTCTTCCATACCGATCTCGACAAACCATTTCTGTATGGACCTCGCTTTGTGCACTGGGGCATTGTCATGCTGAAACAGGAAAGGGCCTTCCCCAAACTGTTGCCACAAAGTTGGAAGCACAGAAGCTGTAACGTAAAGATTTCCCTTCACTGTAACTAAGGGGCCTAGCGCTAATCATAAAAAACAGCCCAAGACCATTATTTCTCCTCCACCAATTTCTACAGTTGGCACTATGGATTCAAGCTGGTATTGTTCTCCTGGCATCTGCAAACACAGATTTGTCCGTCGGACTGCCAGATGGTGAAGCGTTATTCATCACTGCAGAGAACACATTTCCACTGCTCCAGAGTCCAATGGCGGCGAGTTTTACACTACTCCAGCTGATTCTTGGCATTGCGCATGGTGATCTTAGGCTTGTGTGTGCCCGCTTGGCCATGGAAACCCATTTCATGAAGCTTCTGACGAACGGTTATTGTGCTGACATTGCTTCCAGAGGCAGTTTGGAACTCTGTAGTGAGTGTTGCAACCAAGGACAGATGATTTTTAAGTGTTATGCGCTTCATCACTTCATCACCCGTTCTTTGAGCTTGTGTGGCCTACCACTTTGCGGCTGAGCCATTATTGCCCCTAGAATTTTGTACTTCACAATAACAGCACATACAGTTGACTGGGGCAGCTCTAGCAGAGCAGAAATTGGATGAACTGACTTGTTGGAAAGGTGGCATCCTACTGTATGACGGTGCCACATTGAAAGTTACTGAGCTCTTCAGTAAGGCCATTCTATTGCCAATGTTTGTTTATGGAGATTGCATGGCTATGTGATTGATTTTATACACCTGTCAGCAACGGGTATGGCTGAAATAGCCAAATCCACTCATTTTAAGGGGTGTCCACATACTTTTATGTATATGTAGATATCTTTGGTAGAAACAATACTATTTTTCACTTGACATAGTGATGCTGAATGTAAAAATGGCTCAACCTACCCCAATCTCTCCTACACTTGATTCCTGAAGTTACTTGAATGTACTGAAAACAAAAGGCAGTAGCTCTCCACTTCTGTAGTGTTCTTCTGTACTATGCCAATAAGTGTCACAGTGTAAATAGTTTGCTGAGTGTGACTCTAACACTCGGTATGTGATATTGGTCTTATAGACCTGTGAGAGGATGATGAAGTTGGCCTTTTAGGAATATGGAAAGTTCAATATGAAGCCATTGAATGTAAATATGTTTTATGTCTGTATATGTACAGTATTTTAAAGGTAAAAGGGAATGGATTGCAACTCCAAGCCTTACCAGTGTCCTCTTACCCTCTCCCCTCCTTTCTTTCTATTTCCACTTCTCTCCTCATCTCTCCTCCCATCTCTTACTGCAGTAATGTATTCTGTTTGATAAACACACAGAACTCATTACCACAGGCCAGTATGACTGATTCCGTGTGTGCGTGTGTGTGTGTGCGTGCGTGCGTGCGTGCGTGCGTGCGTGCGTGCGTGCGTGCGTGTGTGTGTGTGTGTGTGTGTGTGTGTGTGTGTGTGTGTGTGTGTGTGTGTGTGTGTGTGTGTGTGAATTCTATTGGAGTGAGTTATATTCCCTCCCCTCCCACAGCCTCTGGCAGACATCCAGTAACTCTCTACTCTGGACTGAGAATCTGTTACTGCAAACTGTTACCGAAATGGAGGTGTACTGTATTTTTTATGTTATCATTGTGGAAGTATTAGCCTCTATATCTATCACACGTTGGTCTGACTATTTCACTGGGAATGTGAGGGGTCAAACAAGTAGGCCCACTTTATAGCTCTTCTTATATTTCAATCATTTGTATTTGAACATTTAGTGAAGTTTTATTCTGTGTGTGTGTGTGATGCTGCTATACAATGTTAGATTATCTATACCTGTATACTCTAGGCTACTGTACATGTATTGTTTTTCATTTGAATACTCAATTTCAATACAGTAATATCATATACCTGTCATAGCCTACACTGTGTTCCTTTCTCAATGTTATTGTGCATGGCACAATGAACACATACAATGAGTTTGTCTATTTAAAAGGCATGGTTGGGAGTGGAATCATTAGACCTAATTTCCATTTCAACCTTTCTGGGAGAATTTGTAACAAGGTGTTATAACAGTAGGGCCTAGGCTTCTACAGGTGTCATTTATTACATTTGCTTCAGAAAGCATCCATAAAATTAACAGAAGGAAATTGTCTTTGACACGTGGCTCACATATCAAGCTCATTAAAAGCACCAATGCTAACATACATAGGACAAGACAATTAAAAGGTAGGCACTAAGTGCAGCATTAGCATTTGTGCCTAAATGTACTGTTTAAAATTGTTATTGCAGAGCGAGGATTTGTTGTGGATATTCACTTTGACTTTGTACTGTACAAGCGGCCTGGCAGAAGCAATTTGTTTGCTGAGTAGGCAAGTTTGTAGTTGGTTAGGAAGCTGCTCTGAAGTGTATCTCATCAATAGACTACTCCCAGTCTAGAATTTACATCTTTCATGTTTTACCTCCATGGCAGACGAGCTGCAGACGCTGGTCAAACCCTCCTCAGTTGAATCCTAAATGATAGTATTTTTTCCAAGCTAGTTAGACTGAAGCGTTGTGAGAGGTGTTACCTGTCTAGCTTATTCCAAGACCAACAATTATCTGTGGAATCATGTTTTATGTTTTGTCTGGACCCCAGGAAGAATAGCTGCTGCTTTCACATCAGCTAATGGAGATCCTAATAAAATTCCATTATGGAACTCGGCTGCAGTGTCCACTAGGTGGTGATAGCGTACAGGCAATATGTGGAGGAAGAATCAGATTTAAACCATACGAGTCTAATCCCTTGCTAAACTGGAGGAGGGGGATCATTTTGCTATTTGATTTAGAATTTTAAGACCCCTTGAAGTATAAAAAAATGACATTTTTATATGGCCCTACTGCTATTAGTCCATGCAAACACATTGAATACATATTCACTCCATGGAACAAGAGATAGTCCCCCCCAAAAAGGAAGTTTGTCATGAACTGTCTGTCCTATATCTGAGAGATGTAACCCCTTATTTTTGGAACTAAACAGTCTCCATATATACTTCCATTCATTTTTTCACCTGATCACGGAGGACCTTCAGACGAGTGTTGTGAAGCCCGTGGGTGTCCTAGAACAAAACAACCGACATGTACACTACCGGTCAAATTTTTTTAGAACGCCTTCTCATTCAAGAGTTTTTCTTCATTGATAGTATTTTCTACATTGTAGAATAATAGTGAAGACATCAAAACTATGAAATAACAGATATGGAATCATGTAGTAACCAAAACATTTTATATTTGAGAGTCTTCAAATAGCCACCCTTTGTCTTGATGACAGCTTTGCACACTTGGCACCCTCTCAACCAGTTTCATGAGGTAGTCACCTATATTGAATTTCAATTAACCGATGTGCCTTCTTAAAAGTTCATTTGCGGAATTTCTGTCCTCAATGTGTTTGAGCCAATCAGTTGTGTTGTGACAAGGTAGGGGTATACAGAAGATAACACTATTTGGTAAAAAACCAAGTCCATATTATGGAAAGAAAAGCTCATATAAGCAAAGAGATACGACAGTCCATCATCACTTTAAGACATGAAGGTCAGTCAATATGGAAAAGTGCAGTCGCAAAAACCATCAAGTGCTATGATGAAAGTGGCTCTCATGAGGACCGCCACAGGAATAGAAGTCCAGAAATTGCAGCCAAAATAAATGCTTCACAGAGTTCAAGTAACAGACACATCTCAACATCAACTGTTCAGAGGAAACTGTGTGAATCAGGCCTTCATGAAACGAATTGCTGCAAATAAACCACTAGTAAAGGACACCAATAAGAAGAATCGACTTGCTTGGGCCAAGAACCCCAAGCAATGGAGATTAGACCGGTGGAAATCTGTCCTTTGGTCTGGAGTCCAAATTGGAGAATTTTGGTTCGAACCACCTTATCTTTGTGAGACGTGGTGTGGGTGATCTCCGCATGAGTATTTCCCACCTTAAAGTATGGAGGAGGAGGTGTGATGGTGTGGGGGTGCTTTGCTGGTGACACTGTCTGTGATTTATTTAGAATTCAAGTCACACCTAACCAGCATGGCTACCATAGCGTTCTGCAGCGATATGCCATCCCATCTGGTTTGCGCTTAGCTCTTAATTTGTTTTTCAACAGGACAATGACCCAACACACCTCCAGGCTGTGTAAGGGCTATTTGACCAAGAAGGAGAGTGATGGAGTGCTGCATCAGATGACCTGGCCTCCACAAATCAAATCAAATGTTATTGGTCAATTATACGTGTTTAGCAGATGTTATTGCAGGTGTAGCGAAATGCTTGTGCTTCTAGTTCCGACAGTGCAGCAATATTTAACAAGTAATGTCTAACAATTTCACAACAAATACCTAATACACACAAATCTAAGTAAAGGAATGGAATTAAAGAATATATCAATACATGGATGAGCAATGTCAGAGCATCATAGACTAAGATACAGTAGATAGTATAGAATACAGCACAGTATATACATACTGCATGAAATGAGTATTGCAAGATATGTAAACATTATTAAAGTGACATTATTAAAGTGACTGGTGTTCCATTTATTAAAGTGGCCAATAATTTAAAGTATGTGTATGTAGGCAGCAGCCTCTCTGATGGCTATTTAACAGTCTAATGGCCTTGAGATAGAAGCTGTTTTTCAGTCTCTTGGTCCCACAATCTCCCCTACCTCAACCAAATTGAGATGGTTTGGGATGAGTCAGACCGCAAAGTGAAACAAAAGCAGCCAACAAGTGCTCAGCATATGTGGGAACTCCTTAAAACAGTTGGAAAAGCATTCCAGGTGAAGCTGGTTGAGAGAATGCCAAGATTGTGCAAAGCTGTCATCAAGGCAAAGGGTGGCTACTTGAATAATCTCAAATATAAAATATATTTTGATTGATTTAACACTTTTTTGGTTACTACATGATTCCATATGTGTTATTTCATAGTGTTGATGTCTTCACTACTATTCTACAATGTAGAAAATAGTACAAATAAAGATAAACCCTTGAATGAGTAGGTGTTCTAAAACTTTTGACCAGTAGTGTTCGTGTTCATGAGAATCCACAGAGGGGTCATTAGTGTGTTTCCTAAACTGTTCAGATGCTACAGACAGAAGCTGGCAGTTTGGCTGTACCGACTTCTGTCGAGTCCCAAGACGCTTGTGGGGATCGTAGAGCAAAACGGAGAACACCAACGTGTTCGTGAGAGTCTTATCTTCCCTTGGAATATCTTCTTTCCATATTTTATAGTCGAAAACACACAGCCCTGCATCTGCGGATGTCACAGCGGTGATGCTGTGCTAGAGCAGGGTTCTCCCTGACTGACGGTGTCTTTAGTGTTGGCTGCTCTTATAGACCTGCACCCACATCATTCCCCACATAAGCCACTATGCATCCAAACACACTTAAACAGGGGCATGCCTAATAGACACTGAAACGCAAGGGATGGAGCTGGAAGGGACAGAGAGGGAGAGGGGATTAAATGCGGAATCCATTGATGTAGCATTAAAGATGTCACAGCCAGCAGAAAATACACAGAATTGACATTTTCTGTTGTGTGAGTTCTGCATGCTACTGCTGACATGCACAACACACACACACATGGCCACCAGTGTCCCAGCAGATGTGTGGGGGCCATACTCGCAAACTTTTGATTAAGACCTGAGGTTTATACTTGTGGTTATAAATAGTTAGCTGCTATCTTTTCTCATAGGCCAATCTGGCACAATAAGTAACCTTTCACTATGCGAGGCCAACCAGCTGAGCACATGATTATAGTCGGTAACAGAATAACGAATCAACCTATCAGATACCTTACACGATAGATCCACCATCCAATTACATTTGTCAAACAGGTCAACCTGGCCACCAGAGGGAGATTCTAAAACCTCCATCTTCAAGTTTTATTTGTTTACCCGTGTCTCAGTCATAGGTGCAGTGTGCAAATATACATTACATGACGCTTCCTTGACTAGGCTACTGATGTTACACAAAATTCTAAAGGCACATTTTTGCATATATGAAAAAATGCAAACTTTTTGCTTACTGTTTCACACATTGATTTGCTTTTAGCGATAAAACAAGTAAGAGGATTATACTTTTATATTTGTAGCTACACTGTAAAAAATTGTAACAGAAGATGGCGGTCTTGTCAAATAGCTGTATTTCCCTACTACTTTTCCAAATGTGTGTTGCAGTATGCTAAGACAGTTCGCTCGAAGTTTGAGAGATACCACAGCTGTAAGTTCAAACCCCAAGGAAAATAACACTCCACTGCTGGTCCTCAAGTCAAATAATGCATGTGTGACAAAGTACATAATTATACCAATGCATAGAAAACAATCATAGGCCTATATGTAAAATGTTATATAATTATTAGGCCCTATCATATCAGTGTGTTTCTCTACAAGGCTGACAAAATATGTACAGTTGAAGTTGGAAGTTTACATACACTTAGGATGGAGTCATTAAAACTTGTTTTTCAACCACTCCACAAATTTCCTGTTAACTAACTATAGTTTTGGCAAGTCGGTTAGGACATCTACTTTGTGCATGACACAAGTCATTTTCCAACAATTGTTTACAGACACATTATTTCACTAATAATTCACAGTATCATAATTCCAGTAGGTCAATTCCAGTAGGTCAGCTTACATACAGTAAGTTGACTGTGCCTTTAAACAACTTGAAAAATTCCAGAAAATTATGTCATGGCTTTAGAATCTTCTGATAGGCTAATTGACATCATTCGAGTCAATGGGAGGTGTACCTGTAAATGTATTTCAAGGGCGACCTTCAAACTCAGTGCCTCTTTGCTTGACATCATGGGAAAATTCAAAACAAATTCAGCCAAGACCTCAGAAAAAAAATTGTATACCTCCACAAGTCTGGTTCATTCTTGGGAAACAAAAATAGACCTTTTGGCCATAATGACCATTGTTATGTTTGGAGGAAAAAGGGGGAGGCTTGCCAGCCGAAGAACACCATCCCAACTGTGAAGCACAGGGGTGGTAGCATCATGTTATGGGGGTGCTTTGCTGCAGGAGGGACTGGTGCACTTGGCATCATGAGGATGGCATCATGAGGATGGAAAATTATGTGGATATATTGAAGCAACATCTCAAGACATCAGTCAGGAAGTTAAAGCTTGGTCACAAATTGGTCTTCCAAATAGACAATGACCCCAAGCATACTTCCAAAGTTGTGGCGAAATGGCTTAAGGACAACAAAGTCAAGGCATTGGAGTGGCCATAACAAAGCCCTGACCTCAACCCTGTAGAAAATTTGTGGGCAGAACTGAAAAAGCGTGTGCAAGCAAGGAGGCCAACAAATCTGACTCAGTTACACCAGCTCTGTCAGGAGGAATGGGCCAAAATTCACCCAAATTATTGTGGGAAGCTTGTGGAAGGCTACCGAAAACGTTTGACCCAAGTTAAACAATTTAAAGACAATGCTACTAAATACTAATGGAGTGTATGTAAACGTCTGACCCACTGGGAATATGATGAAAGAAATAAAAACTGAAATAGATTATTCTCTCTACTATTATTCTGACATTTCACATTATTAAAATAAAGTGGTGATCCTAACTGACCTAAGACAGTGATTTTTACTATAATATAATGTCAGGAATTGTGAAAAATGTTTAAATGTAGTTTAAATGTATTTGGCTAAGGTGTATGTAGACTTTCGACTTTAAATGTAGCTCCTTATTAAATCATTGTCACGCCCTGACCTTAGAGATCCTTTAAATTCTCTATTTGGTTAGGTCAGGTTGTGATAGGGTGGGCAATCTAGGTTTTCTATTTCTTTGTTGGCCTGGTATGGTTCCCAATCAGAGGCAGCTGTGTATCGTTGTCTCTGATTGGGGATCATATTTAGGAAGCGTTTTCCCTCCGGTTATTTGTGGGATCTTGTTTTTGTGTAGCTGCCTGTGAGCAGCCCAGAATGTCACGTTTTGTTTTCTTCTATATTGGTAAGTACACTGCGCCTTGGTCCATTCATTCAGACGATCTTGACAATCATTCTTAAACGTTATTTTCAGGTGCTAATTCCACTTCCCTTCAACACCCTAACATAAATGTAATTCTACATTTCAATAGGGGAAAAAATACATCCATTGGAGATTCAAATCTATGCTGGGTACTCTACACTGTGAGCTTTTGTGCAGTCACATACCACTCATGATCTATACTGAACAAAAATATAAACGCAACATGTAAAGTGGGGTCCATTGTTTCATGAGCTGAAATAAAAGATCCCAGAAATGTTCCATCTGCACAAAATGCTTATTTCTCACAAATTTTGTTTACATCCTTGTTCGTGAGCATTCCTCCATCCACCTGACAGGTGTGGCATTTCAAGAAGCTGATTAAACAGCATGATCAGTACACAGATGCACATTGTGCTGGGGACAATAAAATGCACTCTAATATGTGCAGTTTTTCCACACAACACAATGCCACAGATGTCTCATGTTTTGAGGGAGCCTGCAATTAGCATGCTGACTGCAGGAATGTCCACCAGAACAGTTGTCAGATAATTTTATCTTAATTTCTCTACCATAAACTACCTCCAATGTCATTTTAGAGAATTTGGCAGTACGTCCAACCGGCTTCACATCCGCAGACCACGTATAAACACGCCAGCCCAGGACCTCCACATCCAGCTTCTTCACCTGCAGGATGTGCCACATGGACAGCTGATGAAACTGTGGATTTTAACAACTGAAGAATTTCTGCCCAAACTATCAGAAACCATCTCAGGGAATCATCATCTGAGTGCTCATCGTCCTCACCAGGGACTTGATCTGACTGCAGTTTGGCGTCATAACCGACTTCAGTGGGCGAATGCTCACTTTCGATGGCCACTGGCATGCTGGAGAAGTATGCTCTTCACGGATGAATCCCGGTTTCAACTGTATCAGGCAGATGGCAGACAGCGTGTATGGCGTCGTGTGGGCGAGCGGTTTTCTGATGTCAACGTTGTGAACAGAGTGCCCCACGGTGGTGGTGGGGTTCTGGTAAAGAACAAAATGTATAAAAACATGTTCCAAATTATAACATAAGCTACGGACAACGAACACAATTGCATTTTATCAATGGCTATTTGAATGTATAGAGATACCGTGATGATATCCTGAGGCCCATTGTTGTGTCATTCATTCGCCACCATCACCTCATGTTTCAGCATGATAATGCACGGCCCCATGTCGTAAGGATCTGTAAACAATTTCTGGAAGCTGAACATTTCCCAGTTCTTTCACGGCCTACATACTCACTAGACATGTCACCCAATCATTGAGCACGTTTGGGATGCTCTGGATCATCGTGTATGATAGCGTGTTCCAGATCCTGCCAATATCCAGCAACTTCACACAGCCATTGAAGAGGAGTGGGACAATATTCCACAGGCCACAATCAACAGCTTGCATGAATCAAATGGTGGTCACACCAGATACTGACTGGTTTTCTGATCCACGCCCCTACTTTTTTTAAGGTATCTGTGACCAACAAATGCATATCTGTATTCCCAGTCATGTGAAATCCATAGATACGGTTCTAATTTATTTATTTCAATTGACTGATTTCCTTATATGAACTATACCTCGCATGTTGTGTTTATATTTTTTTCAGTGTAGTTAATTTTGTGAAAAAGTTTTGGATCACGTCCAGCTACATCAACAATTTTAATTGGCTGATACAAAATCTGTTATCGGATATAATCATGTGCTCAGTTGTTCGTCCTCAGCATTGTGGCTTATTGTGCCAGGTTGCCCTATGAGAAAAGATAGCAGCGAGCCATTTTAGACCACCCGTCTAAACCTTGGATCTAAGCAAAAGCTTGCGAGTATGTCCTCTTGGTGTCTCATCTAGAGGCAGAGAGCAGCGTGACTGCCATGGCTCCTGTCTGCTTAATGACCCGTAGCACACAGCTACTGTCACAGACCATCATGCCTGGCTGACTACTGACTGCTCATACATGTAGGAGGGAGGGAATGAAGGAGGGATGGAGAGGGAAGAGAGAGAGAGATATAGAGGGCTATATGGCTGATGAAAGTGCTCTCTATCATTGCAATATTAACTCTTGGTTAAAAGGCCAAGTGCAATCTAAAACGTGGTTTCCTATGTTTATTTATATTTCCCCACATTGAGGTTGGAATAATACTGTGAAATTGTGAACATTATGATAATGCCCTTTTAGTGTAAGAGCTGTTTGAAAAGACTGCCTACAATTTCAGCCTGTTTTGGTGGGTAAATGAGTTAATAGACCAATAAGAAAGAGAGTTCCAAACCTCTCTGTGAGAACAGTTTGTTTTCAGTTTTCCCCTCCCCATTCAGATAATTCCCAGACAGTCCTAGCAAAATTCTTGCTTGAGAAATTGCTCTTTGCTAAGAAGCTATTTTTGTTTAACCATTTTAATTGAAAACATCATAGTAAGGTACTTATTTTAATGATCTCCGTCCCCAAACAAATTTGGTTGGTCTGGACCGGACCTAATCTGAACCAATCATAGACCTCTATGTTTCCCAAGTTTGGAGATCAAAATGCATCACAGTAGAGTACAGCAAAGTACCATATCAGTACAGTACAGCACAATAGAGTAAAGTACAGTACCAAACAACACATTTTCACTACACCTATCTGGTGTACAGTATGTGACAATATTTAGAAAATGTATTCTTACAGTAGAGTTCAGTCTGAACCAATCATGGACGTCTATGTTTGGCCCAAATCAATAACGGTCCTGGCCCAGACCATCTGTGGATGACGGACGTTGAAATTAAAGCCGGTCCAGACCGTACCAAAAAATGGCGTCTGTAGACAGACTGATCAAATGTCAACTACTTTTCAACGTCTATGGACATCCAGTGTCGGTCGGTGCTTAGTGGGTGAGGATACTGGTTACAGGAAATGGAAAAAGAGAGCAAGCTCATGAGTAGGTGTCAGTAAGAGTAGGGAGAGATTACATTAACTGGAGAGAGAGAGAGAGAAGGAGGAGAAAGAGGCAGAAAGAGAGGGAGACAGAAGGATTTTCAGACTTGGTTTGACCACCAGATGACAGAAACAGAAAGAAAACAGTTCTGAGCTGAACATAACAGTATGGCAGTGGAAGGGAGGATAGTAACAGGTGACACAACTGTGATTTGTGACTAGTATGACTTCCCGTTGTAGCCAATTCAATTGCAGTAATTCCATTACCATTTTTTTTTGCAATTTTGCTACCAATTTAAAAAACCAAATAGATACCAGTAAAAACACAAACTAATTGGTAGGTCTACCTTTACTTGTTTCTTCTGTAAACTTTCATTATTCTCCATCCTCATGAGGGAGAGAAATTATAAACTATATTATAGATATGAGGGTTTTTGGTAATGGAATTTTAAGGCACAGGGCAATGTTTCTTAAACGTACACAAGGCAAATCATTTAGTTTGTGTGGGTGCACAATGAGTTCTGAGACAGACAGGAGGAGAGATATTTAAAACACAGGACTCCTACTACAGACCTCGTGTCACGCCCTGGCCATGGAGAGGTTTTTATTCTCTATTCTTGGTTAGGCCAGGGTGTGATGAGGGTGGGCAGTCTAGTTTCTATATTTCTATGTATATTTCTACGGCAAAGCATCCTACACGTGGGAGGAGATCCTGGCCGGAAAAGATCGCCTGCCATGGGAGCAGGTCGATGCAAGGAAGGCGGAAGGCGGAGGCAGCTAGGAAAAGGATTACACGGGGACAAGACTGGCACTAAAGACCGGGAGCCCACTCCCAAAAATGTTTTGGGGATGACACACGGGGATATTGGCTGAGCCAGGTTGGAGACCTGAGCCAACGGGTTATGCAGGCTCTTAGCTCGAGACCTCCAGTGCGCCTCCACGGCCTAGTGTATCCTGTGCCTCTGCCAAGGATAGGGCCTCCTGTATGTCTCTCCAATCTGGTGAGTCCTGTGCCTGCGCCCAGAACTAATCCCCTTGTATGTCACCCCAGCCTGGTGAGCCCTGTGGCACCTCCACATACCAGACTGCCTATACTTCTCCTCCCTTCAGTGATGATCCATGGCAAGAAGCCTCCAGTGATGATCCATGGCAAGAAGCCTCCAGTGATGATCCATGGCAAGAAGCCTCCAGTGATGATCCATGGCACGAAGCCTCCAGTGATGATCCATGGCACGAAGCATCCAGTGATAATCCATGACAAGAAGCCTCCAGTGATGATCCATGGCACGAAGACTCCAGTGATGATCCATGGCAAGAAGCCTCCAGTGATGATCCATGGCACAAAGCCTCCAGTGATGATCCATGGCACAAAGCCTCCAGTGATGATCCATGGCAAGAAGCCTCCAGTGATGATCCAGGGCACGAAGCCTCCAGTGAGGAGTCATGGCACGAAGCCTCCAACAATGGCCTCCAATCCGGAGCCTCCAGTGATGGTCTCCAGCGACGGTCTCCAGTCCGGAGCCTCCAGAGACGATCTTCAGTCCGGAGCCTCCGGAGACGGGCTCCAGTCTGGAGCCTCCAGAGATGGTCTCCAGTCCGGAGCCTCCAGCAATGACGGTCTCCAGTCCGGAGCCTCCAGCAACGACGGTCTCTAGTCCGGAGCCTCCAGCAACGACGGTCTCTAGTCCGGAGCCTCCAGCAATGACGGGCTCCATTCCGGAGCCTCCAGCAACGACGGTGCCCAGTCCGGAGCCTCCAGCAACGACGGTGCCCAGTCTAGGGCCCGCTATGAGGGTCCCCAGTCCGGGGTCGGCGGCGAGGGTCCCCGCACCAGAGGCGCCAGGTGTTCCTTTGTAGAAACGAATGAACTTATCGTCAGACTGGCTAGAATGCAGGAAGACCTTGACTTGGTCATATTATCTCAATTGGTGAGAGACGATGTAGGAAGGCTTGAGAACTATACTGCCATTGTACCAGAGTGGAGGAGAGACGGGACAGTCCGAAACCTAATGACGTCATTTTCAGTTTATAACCTGTTGTCAATTTTATCATGTTCAGTACTCTCGAGAATAAACGCTAGTGCTTGATTTTGAGACTGGTCTCCGCCCATTTTATGCAAATAAGTTTCTTACAAATCCTTTGAAATGGGCTGAGTGTATTCATTTAATTGGGTATTAAACATATAGGAATTGAATTCCTCTAACAATTGGTCCGAACGCCGGGTCTAAATACCTGTCTCTGCCATCTGAAGGTAGTACGCCGAACATCATGCACGGGCAGGTCTAAATACCTGTCTCTGCCATCTGAAGGTAGTACGCCGAACATCGTGCACGGGCGGGTCTAAATACCTGTCTCTGCCATCTGAAGGTAGTACGCCAAACATCGTGCACGGGCGGGTCTAGTCCCCTTATTTTAAGACCTGGCTTCTGAATTGAGGTTAAAGAACAGGCCGGTATACACCCCAGACTGACAAGGAAGGTGACTAGATCCAACGAACATTGCTTTTCCCAGTCGGCGACAAGGTCAGTAGCCTATATTCTCGATTCTAGGGGGAATTATTTAAGTTAGCTTTGATTTGATGTTCTAAAAGGTTTAGAATTTATCAAGAATAGGAGCTTTGCTATTCCAAACAGATCCAATGGGTTGTGTACGACCGATATACACTGGGTTTTTTATATATACTGGCAGGTTTGCGACAACCTGGGGTTAAGTGCACACCATAAATAAACTAGCCTGATAGATCCGGGTGCCTTGGAGGCCAGAGTGGTTATTAAGACGGGACAGGCAATCCAAATGAGGAGAGGGAAGCCAAAATCTAGAGGAATGGGATAAAAGCCAAATCTATAGACAAGAGGTTCCAGGAGAGAGGGAAGCCTAATATAGCAAAGTGAGACAAGATATTGGTGTACTTTAAAAGTCCTATGAGGCAACATGAAATAGGAGGTTAACTAGGGATTTACGACCCCTGGGTAATAGCTTATAGTTGTAAGGGTGAGACATGGTGAGCCTATTTTCGCCAGACATGGAGGAGTAAGTACGAATTTGATGAACGTTTAAATAAAACTGGAATCAATGATTAAACAAATAAATAGGGTTAGTGGAGACAAGACAGATAAACAACGGGCAGAGGGGCTAAATACAGCTAGGATGTGGTTAGCCGAGGCGAGGAAGAGAGCTGAGAACAAAGGGAAATGAAGAGAGGCGCCCAAAGTCTGACAAAGACGATGATGAACCCTGAATAGAAACTGATACTGCTAAAATAGTCAGGAAGCGTTTAAATTAGGACTATTTTCTGGGAATTCTCGGTGCCGGAGTTTGCGACTACAAATAATTATAATAATATGGTCGTTGGCGGGGAGTTTCTTTCATTCAAAATAGTGTTGGTGGTTCAGTGGTTAAATAGGTGCCTTCCAAGCTTGAGATCTGAGTTCGCTTACCGGTAAATTATTTTGACTAAAATGTGATTTTTTTTATTGTAATTCAACTATTTGTACATTTTGCCTGGAAAAATACGGTCGCTAGTGTTTGTATACGATATGAACTGAACGTTTTTAATAGGTTTAGGTTGAATTGAGAGAATAATTCATTCAAAATAATGGCGAGGCAATTTTGATGTAATACGTTGTGTTGCCCAAAATGATCTGATGGAATAATATATTGAGACAGGAGTCGTATTTAAATAAATGTATCATAGAAGAGCAAGTTAACTAAACCTGATGAATTCTAAGGAATAACGGAGAGATACGATAAAGTTTTGTGCCATCAGGATGTTATATTTTTTTATGTATCGACTGACATACGATATAAATTTAGCAAAGAACATGGTACGTTTAAATTTTGGGGTATAGAAAGTTGGGAAGTTCGGTTGGTTTTACTTTTTCGATAGAATTTAAAGCAGAACTCAATCTGAATAGGGGATATATTTTTGACGAGAGACAGGTTGAACTGCTGCGTCATTACGTTGAATACACAATAACGTTCCTAAAATTATGACAGAGAAAATTGGTTGTGTCATTTAGAGGGAAGTACATTTTTTAAAAGTAGCGGAATATCGTCAGGATAGTCTAAAAAGATGCTACAGCTAGCAACAGAATTGCTAGGCGTTCCATTGGGCTATTTTTGGCTATAATATAGGGAGGTAAGAATAGTTGAATCGTAAAAAGTTGTGGTTGTTTCCCGGGTATGGATTTTTGGTTAGGTAACGCCAGTGAATTCGAACAAGAAGTTAACGTATTCTAAACATTATCTGTTTTCATTACGGGGAACAATAAAAGGTCTACAATAGGGTATGGCTGTCTGAGAGTGTTTCATTTTAAAGGGACAGTGCACGTTTATCACAATTGTGTGAGTGTAATGGCAGGGTATAAAGTATTTTGGTGAGACAATTTGGAGAAAGACTGAATGAGTTACATGAAACATCGAGGAAATTTAAAACGAATGATTTGAGGTTATTATCATAATTATTAGGTTTTGTTTTTGTAGTAAACGTTTGGGTTACTACTTGGCACCACACGTCCCGCTAGGGCACCTCCCCCCACTGCTCAACTGACACAGTAGCACACAGAACGCAAAAAATATTCTTAGAAATATTTAACCTCCACACATTAACAAGTCCAATAGCTCAAATGAAAGATAAACACCTTGTTCATCTAGCCACCAAGTCAGATTTCTAAAATGTTTTACGGCGAAAACATAGCACATATTTATGTCAAACCACCACCAAAGATAGGCTAATTTACATAGCCATTTTGTAGAACAATAGATGCAATCACAAAAGCAGGATTAAAAGTAAAATAATTCACTAACCTTTTGAAAATCTTCATCAGATGACAGGAATAGGACATGTTATACAGTACATTTATGTTTTTTTCAATAATATGCTAATTATATCCATAAATCACGGTTTACATAAAAGGTCATGGCTAAAAAATGCTACAACAATGCCTGGAGAAATTATGGTAACTCTGCCAGATAACAGAAATACACATCATAAACGTTGACTAAATATACATGTTCTACATATACTTAGAAAGATACACTTCTTCTTAATAAAACAGCTGTGTTACATTTATTTTTAACTTTACAGATTTCGTTCACTAGGCTATAATGTGAGTCGGCGCTCAGGAATTAGCATTTTGGCTCCTCTATCTCGGAGTCCACAGAAACCCAAATTGAACACATAAATGTTCCCTTACCTTTGCTGTTCTTCCATCAGAAGACCTGGAAGGGTTTATACTTACCAAAAACAGCTTTAGTTTTGAAGTCTGTGTCTTTCGGTTATCAAACACGACATATTTCGGTTGAAATGCAGCCAAAAAGTAAAGTTAGTTCGCACCAAAACGTCGAAATTACATATTATATGTCGACTAAACTTGTCAAACTTGGTTCAGAACACAGCGTTAGCATGCTATATAGCTTCACCGCAATTCTCAGGACAAAGAGAAACACACGCATCGTTTAATCAATCTTGAAAGAAAGACACCACAGGCTCAGAATGCGCGTGAGAGTAACCTGTTTTCTCGCGCGACCGAAAGGATTCGGCCCGTCATTAATCTCGTGAGCGCGCGCGTCACGCTGAAGGCATAGGAACTGTTCCCAGGACTGTAGGTGCTTGGGAAGGGTGGGGGCGATGACGTCAAAGTTGGGCCAACTTTTTGGATGACAAGAGAGAGTTTGGGAGAATGAGTGCCCTGAGAGTTCTGCTTTACTTACAGACATAATTTAAACGGTTTTAGAAGCTTTAGAGTGTTTTCTATTCAATAATATTTATTATATGCAAATATTAGCAATTTAAAAAAAAAAATGTCAGTTTACTATGGGCACGCATTTCACCAACGGGGGCAGTATTCTGCCCTAGCCTTAACAGGTTTTAAGGGGATTACCATGTTCCCAGAGACAAGATATCTTAAAGGGGTACACTCACATATGGAATTTTAGGAGTTTTATTTTCTGAGTTTTAATTAGACAAGTACATTTTTTAAAGATAAAGGGTTCTTTAATGTGTCTAATATGGTATGGAACACGAATGTAAAGGGGTAGTGTAACTTTTGACCAGTTTTCATGGCATTCTCAGGTGGTCTGATAAGCCACAGGGTGGAGCCATTTGAATATGAATTTGTGGTCATGGGTGGTACTGGTTTTTAAGGTCAATTAATTATAATGGAGTTTATAGCTCTTGGACATAATTATTAGTTCAGAACCACAATTATTAGTTTTGAATCACAGAGGATGGTCTTTTGAGGTTTGGACAGGACACAGTTTAAGCCAATAGAGCAGGAAAATACATGATAGAAAAGGTGTTTTTATAAGCATTACAATTATTTATGAATAGAAATAAGTTGCAGTTCTTAGGTAAATTACGGTAGATAAGGTATCTCAAACTATGCAACATATATTAAATTATTGATGTGACTGATTTTTAAGTTTAACCCATGTTATTTTTCAGATAAAAACAGTGGATTCCCGAAGGAGAGATTTCATTAACACAGGAAAGGGATATGATATGGTTAGAATTCGTTCTGGCTTTAATTAACCATTAGAATATTTTAATTTTAAAGTAGATAAGACACTTGGCAGAGAATTGGTACAGGATAGATATGAATGGACGCCCAATGGATAATTGGACAAGTGGAGAATGAAAGGGGCGTTCCTACATGATAATGTCAGAACATAAGGATAATTGACTAATCTTAATCTTGAGATTAAGACTTAAGAAAATGTGCTATTCATAAATACATAATCTTAAGTCATTGTTTAGGTTAGGCAAGGTTGTTACCTGGGCATAGACAGGTATCAAAGGGGGGATGGGTAAGTTGTGGTCTAGGATAGGAAACTTAGTGGCCTATTGGATAATAAACTAATAATAAAAATGTTTTAGCTAACAAGTAGGCATAGAAGTTAAAGATATAATCAGATAGAACATATGAGAAACTGTTTGTTAAACCACTCAAATGTTACTTTAGCAGTATCCTTCTGGTCATTGTCCTGCTGGAAGGTGAACCTCCGTCCCAGTCTCAAATCTCTGGAAGAGTGAAACAGGTTTCCCTCAAGACTTTCCCTGTATTTAGCGCATTCCATCATTCCTTCAATTCGGACAAGTTTCCCAGTCCCTGTCGATGAAAAACATCCCCACCGCATGATGCTGCCACCACTATGCTTCACTGTAGGCATGGTGTTCTCATGGTGATGAAAGGTGTTGGATTTGTGCCAGATATAGTGTTATCCTTGATGGCCAAAAAGCTCAATTTTAGTCTCATCTGACCAGAGTACCTTCTTCCATATGTTTGGGGAGTCTCCCACATGCCTTTTGGCGTGCACCAGCCTTGTTGCTTATTTTTTTCTTTAATCTTATGGATCAAATCCCGTTAACGGGATTGATTTGACAACATCCGGTGAAATGGCAGAGCGCCAAATTCAAATTAAATTATTATAATTATTTATCTTTCATACAATCACAAGTGCAATACACCAAAATAAAGCTTAACTTCTTGTAAATCCAGCCACTGTGTCAGATTTCAAAAAGCAAACCATGCTATTATGTGAGGACAGCACCCCATCAAACAAACACATGACAATCATATATCAACCCGCCAGGTGCGACACAAAACTCAGAAATAACGATATGATTCATGCCTTACCTTTGAAGATCTTCTTCTATTGGCACTCCAATATGTCCCATAAACATCACAAATATTCCTTTTGTTTGATTAATTCCTTTGTTATATCCCCAAAGTGTCCATTTATTTGGCACGTTTCATTCAGAAAAACACTGGTTCCAACTCGCCCAACATGACTACAGATTATCTAATATATTACCTGTAATCTTGGTCCAAATGTTTCAAATAACATTCCTAATCCAACTTTAGTCATTTTAAAATGTAAATAATCAATACAATTTAAGAAGGAATAAACAGTGTTCAATAGGGGATAAAATCAAAGTGGAACGAGCTTCAGGTTGTGCGCCCCAAACAAAAGAGTCCACTTGGCTCGACCCCCAGAAAGGAAAGGGCTACTTTTTCATTACTCAAAGGAAAAACATCAACCAATTTCTAAAGTCTGTTAACATCTAGTGGAAGCCATAGGAACTGCAAGCATATTTCTATTAAAACGGGCTTACCATAGAAACCTAATGGAAAACAGATTGACCTAAAAAAATTCCCTGGATGGACTGTGCTCGGGGTTTTGCCTGCCAAATCAGTTCTGTTATACTCACAGACATTATTCAAACAGTTTTAAAAACGTCAGAGTGTTTTCTATCCAAATCTACTAATACTATGCATACCCTAGCTTCAGGGCCTGAGTAGCAAGCAGTTTACTTTGGGCACACTTTTCATCCGGACGTGAAAATACTGCCCCCTATCCCAGAGAGGTTTTAAGCAATGACTTTCTTATGGTCACTCTTCCATAAAGCCCAACTCTGTGGAGTGTACGACTTAAATTGTTCCTATGGAGAGATACTCCATTCTCTGCTGTGGAGCTTTGCAGCTGATTCGGGGTTATCTTTGGTCTCTTTGTTGCCTCTCTGATAAATGCCCTCCTTGCCTGGTCTGTGAGTTTTGGTGGGCGTCCCTCTCTTGGCAGGTTTGTTGTGGTGCCATATACTTTACATTTTTTAATAATGGATTTAATGTTCCTCCGTGGGATGTTCAAAGTTTCTGATATTTTCTTATAACCCAACCCTGATCTGTACTTTTCTACAACTTTCTCCCTGACCTGTTTGGAGAGCTCCTTGCTCTTCATGGTGCCACTTGCTTGGTGGTGTCCCTTGCTTTGTGGTGTTGCAGACTCTGGGGCCGTTCGGAACAGGTGTATAAATACTGAGATCATGTGACAGATCATGTAACACTTAGATTGCGCACAGGTGGACTTTGTTTAACTAATTATGTGACTTCTGAAGGTAATTTGTTGCATTAGATCTTGTTTAGGGGCTTCATAATAAAGGGGGTGAATACACATGCACACACCATTCATTTTTTTGGTACATTTTCTTAAACATTTCATTTCATTTCACTTCACCAATTTGGCCTATTTTGTGTATGTCCATTACATAAAATCCAAATAAAACCTATTTTAAATTACAGGTTGTAATTCAACAAAATAGGAAAAAGCACCAAGGGAATGAATACTTTGTTGTCAAAAAAGTAAGACTGTTATTGTTTCCCTTCAATAAAATGCATCAAAACTATGTTCTGCACATTTCTGCTACTTTTCTGCTGTACAAGTGCTATCTCTTGCTAAAACATATGCAGTACCTTCAGAAATAATAAACCTCTACTTTAGTAAAATAAATAATTGGACAGGTGTTTTGTAATAATAAAAACGAGTGGTGTCCACTGATTGAATGCAATGTTTCTGTGTTGTGAAGAGGGAAAACCCAGATATTCATGAAGATTGTAATGAATGACAGGTTGTTTCTTGATGCAAAAAATATTTGGGGTTTAAAATTAAATTCAGCTGCTTTATTTTTAGGTTAGGAGAAGGCGGGTCATTTTTTACCCTTAGGACAAGGGGAGTATACAGAATGTTAAGACTACACAAGGGTTACGGCATTCACTTTCTGACACTTTCTGGGAAGCCTCTCTTCCCCTCTCCATCTATGTGGTCCTGCTCTCCGATGAAGCCATCAAGGATGGATGGATGGATGTGTAGATGGGTGGATGGGTGGATGGATGGGTGGATGCGTGGATGGGTAGATGGATGGATGGATGGGTGGATGGATGGATGGATAGACAGATGGATGGAATGATGGGTGGATGGATGGATGGATGGATGGGTGGGTGGGTGGATGGGTGGATTGATGGAAGGATGGATGGTTGGTTGGTTGGTTGGTTGGTTGGGTGGGTGGGTGGGTGGGTGGATGGGTGAGTGGGTGGGTGGATGGATGGGTGGGTGGACGGGTGGATGGATGGATGGATGGGTGGATAGACAGATGGATGTATTGATGGGTGGATGGATGGATGGATGGGTGGATGGATTGATGGATGGAGGGGTTCAAGCTGTGTCTGTAGGTGGCATCTCTTCGTCTCCTGTTCTAGTATCACATGAAAGGTCTCTTACATTTTGAAGTATGTGTGTGTGCGTGTATCTGTGTGTTTGTGTGTGTGTGTGTAAGTGACAGTGAGTTTCCTTGCCTGTATGTGTACAGTTCTCCTGCGGTATGTGAGTGTGTGTAGTGCGTCACCCTGCACTCTCTGTCCCAGGTGCCCAGTAGGAATGGGCATATGGTAACCCTGTGATACGAGCTGGACTTAATGACATTACTGCCACCACAAAAAA